>NC_051160.1:167730662-167790661 GCF_013339745.2 Dermacentor silvarum
ATCATTCCAGCGGAGTGCGTGTCAGCATTGCGAAACGGCCAAGAGCCTCTACTCAGGCAACTCAACGTCGCTGTCATCGGTGGAATTTGTCTGCCGAGCCCTACCTGCTTTTCAAGCGGCTGTCAACTGGCGATGTTCGTCTGAAACCGCATTCAGTTAAAGCAGCTCAAGCTCACCGTCATTGAGAACCCAACGTCGATTACTCCCGTCGGCACAGCGCCGACCTGTTTCCCGATTGCCTCGTGATTGCATCGGAGGCACATCACAGGTGCAGTCCTCGATGGTGTGACATTGTGGGTAGCGCGCTGCGAACAGTTCGGCCATTCCGATTCACCGCAATAATGTCACGGAATTTCCTCGTCTAGTGACTTATAGAAAACGACTGCTTAAAAGCGTACATCTTGAGTGCTGTGTGCGGACTTGGCAGCAGCAGTCTCGGCGATCGCACATTTTTTAGGGCGAAGCTCCTTAGGGTGTGGGTCGTTCCCTCCTCTGTAGTAGTAGTAGTATAGTAGTAGTAGTAGTAGTATAGTAGTAGTAGTAGTAGTAGTAGTAGTAGTAGTATGTACCACCTCTAGTTTATGAATTGCTCAATAGATGGCGTTGTGTGTCCGTAGCCACCTGTTATCAGAGGTTACCATGTAAACAGAGGTTATCTGATTGGTGGATAAAATCAAGGCAGGGGTGAAATTTCACCCACTACAAAGTACAAAATATGTTAATAGTCATAGCTAGGTGGCGTATGCCACCGCCCGGTTTAAAGGGTTCAGTCTCATCCATCCATCCATCCATCCATCCATCCACCTGTAGTTTTATGAAGTATTCACTAGATGGCGTTCCGGTTCCGCTTCCACTTCCGGTTTCACTTCCGGTTCCACTTTGCGCGCGTTCGGTGCGAACGCGAGCAAAACGCCGACGGCGTCGACAACAGTTCTGCGCGTTGCTGGTGCTGCTGCATGTCCAAGTTTATACAGCTGATAAAACTACCTTGAGTCGACCCCATGGCTGCTTCGCATACTACTCAGGGTTCCCTACGGGAAGATGGTGTAATTTTCTATCTCGTTCCCGACGCGCGCTCTCTTTATCTCTCGTCCGTAGCTGTGGTTTACCCGAATGATCCCCCGTGCTTCGCCCACTCATCATCATTCACTTCGTGGATATGCTGTGATTTTTTTTCTAAGCGCCTTCGTGTACTTTCACAGGAAGCGGACAGCACATATCGGCGTGTGGCGTGATCCCGGCGCCTGCTGGACACGACGACTGTCATTCCACCGCGTGCTTCACCGGTGATATCAAGCTCAGCATAGATCCCTGGCTGAGAACTTAAAAGCCCATAAAGAAGCCATCGTAGCCTCACTTGGCAGCAACAGTCACGGCGATCGCACATTTTTTCTAAGCGCCTTGGTGTACTTTCACAGGTTGGTGAAAATTTTCCTACTAGTGGTAATCCTTTCACATTTGCCGTGACTGCTGCTGCACATCTGTCACCTGTACTTGTTTTAGTTGTTCTATTGTTGTTATAGCGTTTCCTCAACCGCATTATTGTCCTACTTTCTCAGTGGCACTGTGAAGGAGCTTCTAAACTTTTTGAGGAACCGAAATGAGAACTTAAACAAGAGCGCGCGTGAACTACGCGAAAGTCTCGAAAGAGACGTAAGAAAGGGCCTACGCGAGATAAGGAACAGCTTAGTCTTCATAAATGAGAGCTGTGAAGAGATCAAAACTTCTGTCAGCCACGTTGAATTGGAGAACAGGGAGTTCAGAACATCCGTGGAAAAACTGGAGAAGGAGCGAGACGCTTTAAGGGTGGAAGTGAAAGAACACGAAGTGAGACTTCTGCAAAACGAACAACATATGCGCTGTTGCAACGTGGAGTGAAGGTTGTGCCGATGAAGCAGAATGAGGATGTCATGGAGACTATAAATAAGATAGCTAAATCCATTACGATGCGACTCGCAAGCGATGACATGGAGGTTTGTCATCGCATTCCTCGATGTACGGGAAATACAGATGCCCCGAATATAGTGATGCAGTTTGCCCGTAGATCAATCCGTCACTCCTTTCTTGACAAAGCTCGACAGCAAAGGATAACGTCAGATGACATTCAACTTGAATCGAAGACCCCATTCTTCATCAGGGAATTTGAGTCTTTCAATGAAAAAACTACTCGGAGCAGCAAATGAAAAAAAAAAATGCAAGTGGAAATACGCATGGACTCGGAATGGCAAAATATTTGTGCGCAAAACAGACATCTCAGCGGTCATTCTGATCACTGACCTTGACGATTTGCACAAAATTCTTGTCTCTGCAGGCATCTGAACTAAGTGTTTGGTATGGGTTATGAACCACATGAGATTTGGCATCCAAAAAATGCTTTGCCTTTTTTTCATTTAAACATTAGATTCCTAACAAACAAAGAAGGTGAATTAGGAACTCAACTCCACACTTTCGGAGTGTCAATTATAGCAATAATGTTGACTGAAACATGGAATACACCGGCTTCGAACGTGTTTCACCGTCCTGGCTATCAAAGCTACTTTGAAAACCACAAAGATAAAAGAGGAAGAGACGTTGCGCGCAATCATTTGTTCTAATTCGCCCCCAGTGTTGCTGAAAATACATATATATGTTTGCAACCTGAAAACGACAAAAGACCCATTTCATCTTTGCACTGTCTATCCACACATGTGAGTTGTGCGTTTCTGAGTCTGCTGCACGTGGCCTCTGAGATGAAAAGCGTAGCGTAGATACTGCAGCCGCCACGGGGTGCCGCCATGAGCCGTCTCGTCACCAAAGCGTTAACACTGTGGGCATTGTTCCCTTGTGCTCCCTTGCGACCCATTGCCGTCTCCCTTGTGTAGCTTTCAGTGGGCTAGTAGAAATGAAAGGAGAAAGCCGCTTATCAGTCTCATACTACTACTGTCGGAACCGAGGGGTCGCTGCGGAGCGCCAGAACAAGAGGACCAGCTCAGCAGGCTTTCAGAACGGACTAGCGCGTGCCGTGCTTGCGCCGCTGGCACGCGCCGCCCAACTTTATTTTATTGCGATAGCAATTATATGGACACTTGCACCGGATTTCTGCCGTCGGCGTCGCCGTCGTCGTCGCCGTGGTCGTCGCGTGGTCGTCGTCGCCGTCGCCGTCGCCGTGAGTTCCCTATAGATAAAATCTTCGCCGCGCGCCGTATGCCCGACAGGAAGCGTGCGGGGACGCGCGCTATCACGGAGAGCGAACGCACTCAATCTCCCACGCGCAAGCAAGGAAGCGGAAAGCCAGCGCCGGAGGGAGCAGGGGGGGGGCACTTCTCTGCCAACAACCGCGCTCGTCGCTCGTCCGCAGTCTCTTATCTCTCCCACGCGCAAGCAAGGAAGCGGGAAGCCAGCGCCGGAGGACGGGGGGGGGGGGGGGCGCACTTCTCTGCCAACAACCGCGCTCGTCGCTCGCTCGCACCGTCTCTTATCTCCACACGGCTCTGACCTTTAAGCGCCGTGCATTCGCAGTTCAGTTTCCGTTGAAGCGATAGACCGCACGTACCTTCGCCCGCTGCGGCGTATGCTTGCTGCCAGCGTTTTGACAGTCGTTGTCTGCTGTCATTCAGTGTGATCTCTTCGTGTTTGTGCGCGCTCACACCACGCTTGTTCATTCAGTTCGTAATAGTCGGGCCACATTTTCCAACGCACGCTACACACGCAATGCTGCCCGGATCGGCAGTGCAGCGCTACAGGTGTGTCCCTTCGCACGCGCTGCCCACGGGAAGCGCTTCTCATCAACACCACCGTTTCACACGCGCCTTCTCGTGGTCATCGAGTCTCTCTTCATGTCGGTCTACTTACGCCGCAGCACACCTGCTTACTTAATCAGCTATACATGTTTCTCAATTCGTATTTTGCCGATCCCCTTTATGACATTGCTGGTTGCTATCGCATTCATTGTTCGCCCTTAGGGGCGAAACTGTGATGTTTTTCTCGTCATTCGCATCCGCCCCAAGGCGCCGGCCGAGAGCGCCAACCTTAGCGTCCCCGCTTAGCAGGTCGGTGGCCGCTACAGGGCCCCCCCCCTGACGGGACGGCGAAATGCACTCGTCAACGAGACAGAAAATGAGCTGTTTTAGTCCAAGCAGATCGACGGGTGCGCCAGCGATATCCTTGGAGGCGTCTCGACGTCCGTAGGCCGGTTTGAGGCGGTCCAGCGAAACGAATCTTCGCGACCATTCAATAGGATGGTGGCGGACTTATGCGTCTTATGGAGAACACGGTACGGTCTATCGTAGGATGGTGTAAGAGGCGCCTTTACAGCGTCTCGTCTGAGAAACACGTGGGACGCAGACGCAAGGTCCGGGTGCACAAAGATGCTGTGGTCCGATGACCGAGGCGGTACCGGGCGCTGTTGCTGAATGCAGTCCTGTAGGCGTGGAGGTACTGTAGCGGCTGAGGCGAGGAGGCCGAAGGAACGAACAAGTCTCCAGGAAGCCGCAGGGGTGCGCCGTAGACGAGTTCGGCCGCTGAACAGCCAAGGTCGCGACGAAGGACGGCACGTAGGTCGAGAAGCACCATAGGAAGGTGGTCGACCCAGTGCTCTCGATCCAGGCGCGCAGTGAGGGCAGCGCCTTGAGCTGGCGAAGGAGCCACTCAACCATGACGTTGGCACAGGGATGATATACAGTGCTTAGTGCCAAGCAGGTGGTTGAGCGAAGTGAAGAGTGTACGTACAGTCAAATTGCCGGCCCCGCGATCAGTTGTCACAATGCTGGGGCAGCCGAAGCGGGAAACCCATGCTGAAACGAAGGCTTTGGCGACCGTTTCCGCAGTGATGTTCGGAATGGGCACGGCTTCGGACCAACGGGTGAAGCGGTCGATCATTGTGAGAATGTAGCGACAGTCGCGCGAGTGAGGAAGTGGTCCAACCAAATCATGATGGACGTGGTCAAAACGGCAGTCAGGTGGCAAGAATGACTGCGTGGGAGTCTTCGTGTGGCGGGTCACTTTGGCGGTCTGGCATGCGAGGCACACGCGGGCCCACTGGCGAACATCGGTGTTAATGCTTGGCCAGACATACCGCTGTGTAACGAGGCGCTGCGTGGCTCGGATGCTGAGTGGCAGATGTCATGAAGTGTTTGGAACACCGCACGACGGAAGGCAGCCAGCCAATGAAGGGGCGAGGTGCAGCCGCTGACATGTAGCACCAGAGGGAGCCAGGCACAAACGGTTGAGTGCCTGGCTCCCAGGCACTCACCCAAAGAGAATTTGAGGAGCGATTGAGAGAAATGGCAGAAAAGCGGTGGGCAAGGAGAGTTTTCAGTTATTTGTACATGAGGAATGTTGATACAAAATGGAGGAAGCTGACCAGAAAACTGACAATCAAATATTTGGACTGCAGTAGGGGTGCAAACCAGGAAACAGCGGTTAAGAAAAAGGTTAAGGAAACAGAGAGGGGTCTGTGGAAAACAGGGATGCAGACGAAATCAGCACTGGGAACATACCGAACTTTCAAGCAAAAATTGCCAAAGAAAATATCTACGATAATTCTAGGGGAAGCTCTTGTTGTTTGAAGCCAGGACGGGAGTATTGCGGACTAAGATGTACCGAGTCAAGTACCAAGGTATAGACACGTTGTGCTGTGCGTGTGGAGAAGAAGAGGAGACGGCTGAACACCTCATACTTTTCTGTAAAGGGCTTAACCCTACAGTGCAAGGCAACGGGGCTGGGCTGATTTTTTCAAAGCATTGGGGTTTAGGGACAGTGAAGGCAAAATAGACTTTAAACGGGTAGAAATAACCAAACAGAGGTTATCTGATTGGTGGATAAAATCAAGGCAGGGGTGAAATTTCACCCACCACAAAGTACAAAATATGTTATAGTCATGGCTAGGTGGCGTATGCCACCGCCCGGTTTAAAGGGTTCAGCCTCATCCATCCATCCATCCATGCAGCAGCGCGGCAGCTTATCGTGTCGTGGATGTCATGGCTAGGTGGCGTATGCCACCGCCCGATTTAAAGGGTTCAGCCTCATCCATCCATCCATCCATCCATCCATCCACCATGAGGTGAGGGAAAACAGTGAGACAGTCGTGGTGGACGGACGTGTTTTTCCGGGGCTCCGTGGCGGCGACAAAAACATAAGTTTTTTGTGCACGTTTTGAGCTTGCTTCTGTTAGACTTGGTGTTGTTATTTTTAGCCTTTAAATAGTAGGTTGGAAGCGGCAGGGCTAACAGATATTGTTTTTCTTTTTTTCCCTTCTTCATGTGTATCGGGTGTAATTAGTTTTTTAGCACAGTCAGAACGTCTTTTTCTGACACGTGTTTTTAACATATGCGTCCGCGTGGTCAAGGATATTAGCCATTAGCGTGCGTGTATTTGTATCGAGAACATTGCTTTTGTAGGACAGTCAGAGCGTGGCCACGTGTCCGAACACGTGCGAACATGTGTCATGAATTAAGTTTGCTCGACATTTTGTGCACATACTTTGTGACAATTGCGGATAAATTAATTCTGGCATTTTAAGGTTTTAGGTTCTTTGCGTATCGGCCTTTGCGTATCGGCCTTTTCTGAACGTGCTTCGGAAGGTTCGGTGATAGCGTTTGAGAAAGCAAGTGCAACATATGGCAAAAAGGGCACTTCAAAGCGAGCGATCAGAGACTGCGGTCAACCTCGGCCCCTGCATCTAACTTGACTATTCTTCATACACAGTGGGCGCTGGTGTTCTGCGCATGTTTCTGCTGTTTGGTGGTTCTGAGCACGGATTTTGCTGACTGACGGTCCCGGGACACGTGCCGGATTCCGACTGCTTTTTGGCTACTGCGCACCTGTAGTAACACTGGGTTCCACGTCGTGGCGCTGTGATCGACAGGTCCTGGCCATATAAAACTCGCCTACCAAGCTGCAGCGACCACTTCAAAGCGAGCGATCAGAGACTGCGGTCAACCTCGGCCCCTGCATCTAACTTGACTATTCTTCATACACAGGAGAAGAAATTCTGCCTTTTTACTTTTTTCTGCTCCCGTAGATCTCTGATCGCTCTTGCTGTTATGATCGCACTGTCGCTTCATAAGTAAGGAGTTTGAGGATTTTAAAGCGTTTTCAATGCGAAACTTTGTGAATCCCACGAAAAACACAAGCAGCTATTTGATGTCTAAAAGTTGTCTTGAACGGATAATTCAAAAGTCTAATAGCTGTCCTGGTCAAGACATTTTCTAGCCGTGGACGTCTACACCCACTGAACACAAGACGTTTTGTAGCCGTCTTGGACCAGCCAGAATGAACTAGGACGTCTACAACTATTCAAGATGGCTACAAGGACGTCTTTATATGTACGTCTGAAGATGTCTCGCGAGGGACGGCTTGAAGGTGTCTTGTTAAGCTGTTTTAAGCTATCATCTTGCTAAGACGGCTACAAAACGATTTGTAAAAACGTCTCGAAGATATCTGTGCGGATCCTTATCCAGGTATATGTATACAATATGCATTTCAGTTCTTTCCGCTGCTTTATACGGTTGTTATATATTTAGCACCCATACTGGCCACGCAGTCTGTACTTAAAACATGTACATGCACTGCCTTTCCTTTGGTTTGTCATATTAGCATCCTGTAAGGTGTACAATTCCATTGGCTGCGCTGTACGTCCGGTCGTAGCGTCTATACGTATTTCACGAAGAAAAAAAACATGAAGCAAACGTAAAAAATGTGCTAGATTGAAGGCAGCATACATGCAAGACCTAAGGCCTTTAACCACGTTAATTGAGGAAACTGAAAAAGTGAAAAATAATTCAAGGGTTGTACGTGCCTAAAATATGAAGCAGACCGTAGGTGGAGACTCCGGATTAATTCTGACCACCTGGGTCTTTAAGATGCACATCAATCTAAGTACACGATCGTTGTTGCGTTTCGATCCTGTCGTACCCGCGATCTCTAGCTGAGCAGCGCGATGCTATAGCCACTACCTACCGTGGCGGGTAACAGAAAACGTGTGCCTACGCTGAGCAGCGGCGCAAATTTAGTGTGAGCGTTAATTTCAGATAGATGAACAGGTGAGTCCGATGATATATTTTTGTGGCAGAAGATCGACCTGCACAAAACCTGTGCGGTTTTCTGCAGGCTGCCACAATGGGCGTTTTTCGCACGATGCTAGTTCAACCTCCCCGCCAGCGCGTTATTTGACAGTTTTTAGCTTCCTACGGCAATCTGCACATTGAGCTGCATCAAAATTCCGCTGTCAGCTGTTCAATCCAGTAGTAAAAAAAAACTATAGTATCGCAACTTCATCAATTTCTTATTACACTTTTCACCATCGTGTACTCCGAAGTTGTGAGACTGAATCGTTCATTTCATCGCTCTTTCAAATTAAATACCTATATACGCTCAAAAGCTATAGCTAAAACTGGCGCTATAAATAATGATGTGCACGTTGGGGGGAGAGCAGCATATCATGGCATTTCGTCTAGACGTGTTCGTTTTGCCCAATTATTTGCAACCACGTACCGCACGGCGATTTTAGAAGTGCACCACATATTGTAGTAAGCTTTGCCCGAAATTTTAATACTGCAACGTTTATTTGCGACATATTTGAAATGTTTTGAATGACCTTGCTTTGTATGTTTACTTGGAATATTTTTCACAATAGAAGCGCGCACTTAACAAACTCGTAACACTGCACCAAAACCGATATTGCAGTCACCAGGACTGCGCACGGTTGGCCAGCAGCTCAGTGCAGCCATATACAGCCGATGCATGGCGGGGGGGGGGGGGGGGGGGTATTATGCCAGCGTCTACCTAGATTGGAGCGCTTAAGGCGGGCAAATTTGCTTTCGAAGTAAGTTTGTAGTCCACGTGCACTTCTCACAACGTTTACAAGGGCTTTGCCCAACATAAAACACCTTCGATAATTCGCGGTATCTTTCAGAGCCGCGTATACTGAATCTACTCTGTCTGCTTTGGACGTGTTCTTAGGTGCGTATTACAAAATTGCGATATCGTTTAGTATTGCTATGTCGCAGAGTTTTAAACTTGACACTTTCCAATTTTCGAGACTCTTTCGAAAGACAGCGCCGACATTAAATCAACATCTGCTTCCAGCCCATACTTGATTTTACATTTTATTTTAAATGCAAAAAACGTCATCGAAATCGGTGTAGCGATTCCTGAGAATGTCGATTTCACCATTCCTAACTATCCGGAGCTAACGCTGCAAGCATTGCGCATTTCAGTGCGCGCGCTCTACACGAGCGCGTTTCCGGAGTTTCCTTTCTCCATGCTAACGAAAGGCTAACGGCGCCGTGACTGGCAGACATGGAAGGAGGATGAGATTGGAATTTTCTACCTCCCCCCATGCCCGACGGCCCTGGCTGCATAGCGCCGTTGCCTCTTCACAACCACTCTCTCTCGACGCCTCCAACCTCACTTTGCCGTTCTCTCTCACGACCTGCCCTTCGAATCTTTCCCCTTTCACATCTTTCACGGCGGGAAGCGGCGCCGGTTGCTCGGGCAAGTCGGTTCTCGTCCTTATTTTGTAGCGTTAGCTACACTGGCCTAGCCAAGCCCGTTTCGCACGGCACATAAAGAGCCGTGCTGCGCATGCGCAAGGATCAGTGATGTCACACGGCTTGCGCACCGGAGCCACCGGAGCCGGCACCTCTCGCGCACTCCGCCGCCGCCGCGCGCGACTCACCGCCGCCGGTCTGCGCATTCCAGAGGAGTGACGTCGTAGCCGTGGTAGACGCACTGGCGCCGGCGCTCGCTCGCGGTGCAGTCGCCGTCTGACACTGCGCTGGAGCCGCTGCGCTTCTGACTGGCGTTTGCCAGTGTGGTATAGCCATGGAGAAGGAGAGCGCAAATGCTGCTCAACAGCGCAGAAGAACGGAGAAGCTTGACTCATCGGATCCCGAAGTAGTTGCCTGGCAATTAGCGGTTGAGCGTAGGAGACAACTAGGAAAGCTAAGAATAATCAGCTGAACCTTTGCTAACGCTACGTATATCCTGGCATAGCCGAGCTAAGCCACTGCAACTATTTTTGTCTTTGAAAACTAGCAGAGCGTGCTCTCCATTTTGTGTCTACGATGCGTTAACCAAGGACCGTTGCTGACCCTCGGAGTACGCGGCGTCGCTTCTTTGACTCGGAAAGCGGATCCTGCCTCGTCGATACGGACAAAAAAAGTGAGTACCGCACGAAAGTGCCTTATTTCTGGGAATTGTTACCCCCAAATGCCCTTTGTATGGGCATGCCACGTTTGCGCGATGCGTTCGAAAAGTATACTGTGAGCTTGCCGCTGTCTTGAATTAAACGTTGATACATGTTTGTCACAGATCAAATAATGCTTGCGAATATCCATTTGTGAATAACTTTCATGACGCGTTTTCGTGTTTTCCTCGATGATCCTGGCAACGTGCGAGATATAGCGCTGCACTGACAAATTTAATTCCTTATTATATTGCAGTCATCCATGGTCCGTGGAATGCGTTCGGGACAGTTAGTGTCCCTGTGGGGGCGAAATGCTAAAACACCCGTGTACTTAGATTTAGGTGCACGCTAACGATTCCCAGGTGGTCCAAATTATTCCGCAATTCCTCACTTTGGCGTGCCTCATAATGCAGATCGTGGTACTGGCGCGTAAAACCCCATAATTTTTGAACGTTAAGGAGAGTCAAATACTCATGACAGGTTTATCACAGCTGCTGCTGTAGGCATGCCGAAACTTTAGGGCTTCAACTAGCGTCGCTCGTTTGGCGATACAGAACGCTGCTTCCTCTTATAGTGGCCCACCATTCCCGCATTGTTGGCGATCACGAACGCGATCAGGCAAACTTGCGTAGCCGACATAATTTGTTTGGCATGTTTATTGTTATTCAATTCCTGGCTGGCGCGGTAGCGCCGTTCAAAAATATTCCCGCCTGGAATCTTGATGCCCATTGTTCTTGCGTAAAATCGCGCGCTTTCTGTTGCGTGTTACTGCGCTTGCTTGCAATGTGTTACGTTTCAACTCGTATTGTACTGTTTGCGTGTGGGCCACCTGTTTTATTATTTTGATTTCCGTTTAGTGACGGTAATGTAACTTGTAATATGCATTCGGTCGAGCTACAGTGACCCACGTTTCGAATCTATTGATTGCTGGTTGGCACTTCTAAAATATTGCGACTTTGTGGGTGCCTGCTCATGGATGCAGACTCAGGAACACGCCGTTTTGCGCATAATTTTCTTTCGCACTATCAATTTAACCCAGTAACTGTGCGTGGCTTAAATTAATTCGCATCGGCGTTTGTACTGCAAGTTATAACCTCAACTCATAATCTACTCGCGCGTAGCGTCAAGCGTTGAGCAAACTTAGACACTTGCAGCGTTGTATCAGCAAGCTGAAGCGCTGGTAAACAGACCGATGCATGAGAGAGTGGTTTCCTGTGATGCGCATAACGATGGGCCTTTGTTATCGCAAGACTAATTATTTGCACCGCTGAAAAGGTCATTTCTTATTCCTATTGTTCCATAGACATGCGGAAAAGTCAGGCCGCATTATTGTTCCAGAGCGGATTATGTGTTCATATACATGGTGTCTTTTTTTAGCGGCAACAATTAAAAAAAAATGCCTGTGGCAGATAGCACAATTATAACCCTTGATCAAAATTACTCGATAAGGCGGCCATTACGTTACGAGAAACCAATATGCTTTTCGAATAATTTACTTAATTGCGCTAATAAACACTAACTACTTTGCAGCACATATTTTAATCTACGCATTGTAGTTAGTGGGTATGAAATGCATATCGACTTAGAACGAGATTTGAGGACTACGCTAGTTTCGATATAATAATTTTGAATGTGTCCACCGAAATGCATTGGCGTTCCAGTTAGTGTGTGCTTCAATGTATGAATCAGCCTTTTCTTAAAAATTAAGTTTAAAAACTGCATTTTTACTGCAAGTTTGATACTGCATATATCGAAACCGTTGCCATCCTCAGAATTTGTTCCAAGTCGATATGCCTGGCATAATCACTAGCTACGATTAAAATATGTGCAGTGAGGTAATCAATAAAAGTTCTTTAATGTAACTGTCAATTGTTCAATTAAAAGTTTTGATTTTTCGTAGAAGTTATAGGCCACCTCATCGAGTAATTTAGAACAATTTGGACAGCACAATTGTGCTGTCTGCCACATGTTCTTAAAATTTAGTTCAGCTGAAATAAAAAGGACCATGTAGAATGAGAACATACCGTATGTTCTCATTCTACAAGGTTTTATTTTTTTTTAACTGATCCAAATTAAAAAAAAAAAACATTGCATGTGGCAGATAGCACTTAGGCAAGTGCAATGGTCCAGTCATATCACATGCCTCAAACCATTACGTTATTAAGCTGCTTTCTGTGTCACATAGAGAGAGAGAGAGAAACATTGTTTAATGAAATGCTGGAGATGGTAGCCTGGCTATTCGCCTGACATGCTATCCCAGGTGCTTAATAACGTAATGGTTTGAAGTAGTGATATGACTAGCCTATGGCGCTTGTCATGTAATTGTCATTTTAATTGAGTATGTTGTTACCGGTAAGCTGAACCAACCGCTAAGTAGGTTGAGCTTACCACTGAGGCGAGGATGACAGAAGAAAGTGAATACGCCATTGAGGCCTCAGTAATGACAGAACAAGATGTTGGCCTTAAGAATAACACACGGATGCAATGTCAAATCGTTTGCGCCTTTAAATAAATAAATTCTAAGTGTGGCCTGTATGTGCGGCATATGCATTTTTGTGTCCTCATTAACTGCTAGTTTCGACCGAATTTTTTTAATGCTTCTTCACTTGGTTATTGACAAATCTATCAGTCCTAATTTAAACCACAAGAATGATTAATACGTAGAATTTTGCTCACATTGACTTGCATACTTTGCAACAGCTAGGATAATCAGTTCAAATTTAATGCTGCATCTGGCTTATGTTTTCTCTTGGTTCTGGAGTTCATGTTACAAGAAGAAAAAAAAAAAAACAAAGGACGCCGATCAAAAAGTGCTAATAAGAATTTGACGTACGGAAGCCTTGATCAAAACACGAACTGCTCGAAACGACGGCATTCTGCGTCTGCAGGCAGGATATTGCCATCGTTGCGATACAGCGTTTTTTTTTTCTGTAGTTTTCTGTAGTCTGGATAGCAAGGTATTCGGGAAACTCTTTTCAAATCCAGTTTCTTTACCAATGATAGAAGCCTTTTCTCGTCGGTGGCATATTCAGCCTGCCACGTGCTCCGCAACTGCAATGTAAACGACATTGTTTCTTCACTTCTGATTCATTTCTAATTCATCTCTTTGACATAATTTCTTGCTTCAAGCGGTTTCAGAGAGACTGCTTTCGCTGATGTAAAGATAGTCGCGATTCGCGAGGGCTGTTCTGTATACAATGCTTGGAACATATCTTCTGAATCTTCACATCTGCCTGTTCATGCTGCAACTAGCGGGCCTAAACGTGGGACATTGACTTCATAGGGTTTCAGAACAATTGCGATGGCCTTGCTCACTCAAGTGACATAGGCGAGGGTCGTGCGAGCTCGAGGGCGCGCGTGGCGGGCAATGGGGCAGGCCTCAACGATATTTCATGGAACGAATGAACATTTCCGGTTATGCTCACTCGGACGTAATCTGTGCAAGTCATTGTCAGAAATCTGGTCGCGAGGATTTTAAAGCAAAAATTTTACGGCGATCCCGGCAAATTTGCTCTTAATCAGAACGCTCAGGGCAGTGGCGTATCAGGTGGGGGTGGGTGACCGGGCTTCCGCCCCTCCCCCTCTCCAAATTTTGTGTATTTCTTTAGGCCGGCGCCCTGCTCCCTTTTGTGCCTGGCACGTCGCCTATATTAACAAAGGCGCGTATCCTTCGAACGTGCGGCTATTATGGGCATTCGCGTCTCAACGCTTCTCCGACGCCTGGGAGCTTAAAAGAACGAAGCACCACAGTCAGGACGATCGCAGTGCTTTAGCTCCCCCAACCCCACCCCTGAAAAAAATATCCGGGCTACGCGCCTGGCTCAAATTACGTCGCGAACATTCTGAGTGCGGTTACCCCGGAAGTGTTTCATTCGTTGCGTAGAACATCGTTCAAGTTGACCAGTGACCTCGCTTGGCCGCGCGTCCTTGAGTCGACGCTGCCATTCAACATGTCCCAAGAGGAGGCCTTGTCACGTTTTCTGAAAACCTATGACGCGCGGCGCATATATGTTCCTGCCTGCACGTTGCATCAGGAACATGTGAAGGACATGGTGTAGAATTGTTTTTCGGCGCAAACTGCTACTACATTTAAATCAACAAAATATGCAATTTCGAAAAAGGGCTTGCAGCATGTGTATGATTTGAAAACGAAAAATGTCGCTTGCGATGTAGTTGTGGATGACGTGGCAACCTCCAACCATGGCACTGGCCTTCTTGGACAAGGATGTTATCGCCAAGAATCCGGATTTCACGGTAGTATATCGGGAGCTTGCTACCGGGGCTACAGATAAGGCCGAATCGCAGCGATGGCATTATTGCATCTGCATATGGAAGATACCTAGGTCGGATTTCTAACAGTTAGTGTTTCCAAACAAGGCTGCGGTATAAATGAGTCGGAACTCTTACCAGTCATATGCAATAAAATCTTTTTATAGCGAAGCCCAAGGGGGAGCCAAAATTACGTCATTATATCCATTACTGCCGTTCACTGCAATACATGCGCAATGTCGCGCACAAATTTCAACTTGTATAGAAGAAGACGGCTTTTCGGCCAGCAGAACCACTACATGGCCACGTGCTCGCTGAACTTCTGATAAAACAGCAAAAGAAACTTCGGTGTCCTTAACACACCACTTCTTAGCATCTGACACGATTGCCTTTACGATAGCTGCCTTCTGTTTCAATGTGATGATCTTTCGTTACCGCTTTTATTTGGGTCGTCTCCAGCATCGCGAAACCGCTGAAACGGTGACGGTTGAATAGGTTGCACGCTGCGACACCAACAATGCTCGTCATGTGCGAGCAGCACGTGGTACACACAGGGAGGCGTGGCCTCTGAAATTGCACCGGCGCAATCTCTGAGGCCTCGCCTATAGCTGCACTAACTAGCCTGCGCGGTGCCGCAGTGAGAGGAATTGCCACGGCGATCTAGAGTCTGCTTATGCGCACCTACGCGTAGTGGTGACAAGGACCAGTGTTGAACGGTGGATTCAACGCAAATACGTAAACGTTTTAAACATCGGCAAGGAATGTGTGCTCTACCCTGCGGAAAGCAGAAGCGAGCCTGCAAGGGTCGGGCATTTCTTTTTTCGGAGAAAACTGAAGTTTGGTGTATCTATTGGCAGGATAATTTTACTTCGTTGAAACGAGGTTATAAAAACATTCATCTCTTCGGTGATTTCAGCGGGAACGTCATTTTGTTGTATACAGTAATTTGTTATATCCTGTTTCGTTATAACGAAGTTTCACTGTAACATATTTGTTAATCTTTTGTCTTACCTTCTAATTGCAGGTGCAAAATCTGAGGCCAAGCATCATTAGAACGCGCTAAATTTTCTGCGGGTGCATCATCAGCCTGTGGAAATGTCTAAGCCAGTTCCCTGAATTGTGAAGTGACCAATTATAACAGACAGCCACAATGCAAAACTCTAGGAAGTGCATTAGAAACATTTTGCTTATGTAGTGGCATGTTACTGATTTATTAAAAATTCTTTCAAACCTTTGACCACTTTAGCAATTCATTTGTGTGAACAATCTTGCTTTATGTTAAGCCTACGTGGCTTTGACACGTGTTTATCGCTTTTGTGGCTTTGCCAATGTTTCAGTGTTGCTATGGTAGGTTGTAAGAAATGGGCCATAGGGATTGGTACTGTCGGTAAAGCCAACCTTTTTTCAATATTGCAAAGAATACGAACATCCTCATTGATTTCTCTATATAGCAGATAACAAGGAGACACTCAATTCCTTTATAATTAATGCTATAATGGAAGGGTGTTTGGTGTATCTAAATTCTTGAGTGTGCCAAACATCCATGCAAGGAAAACTTCTGTAATAGTGTTGCAGGAGTCTTTGGTATTATTCCATCTGCAAATCTTGATCAGTGTTGACAACGTAAGTAAAATGATATTGGGTCTTCCCGGACCATAATGGGCAATGTATGCCGTTTCTAGCAAGATCACTGAAGCTACGCAACATTTCGTTGGATAGTTGACATCGGAAGGAGACAGACCATCGGGATTGTAATATGACGTAATTTCAGCTTCTAGAGACTTTAAAGTATGCTAGTGCTTCCCCTAGCTCACAATAGATTACGTGTTGAACTAAAGTTTAGAGAGTTCAAATCCGTTGTACTTAATATAGTGTGTATATATTGACAGTCACCGTGTTTATTCCTTATTTGTATCTTCACTTTTTTTCCACAACGGGAAGACTTGGTAACTTTATGGAATACATTGTGTTGAAATAACCTACGTCGTGTTCAGATTTCACGTCCTCTGCACTTTAGACTAAGTATATTTACACTCACTATCTTTTGTAAATACTGTAAAACAATTTAGGGCTTAATTAGCTAAATACGAATGGCTAGAAAAGGTCATGCCTTAGTTGGCAAGTAGATGTTTAAAGCATTTAAAAACGTTTTCAAGACATCCTCAAAACGTCCAGCAGAACGTTTTGTAGCCGTTTTCAAAACGTTCGCAAGATGTCTTGCAAGACGCTTTCTAGCCGTCTTTAAGACGTCTACCAGATGTCTTGCAAGACGTCTGATATCCCAAATTTGGCGGTGCATTAGACGGTCTTAGAGACGGCTACCGAACGTTTTAAGACGTCCGACAAAATCTTGGTAAGATGTCTTCAAGAAGTCTTAATATCTTGCCAGAACGTCTCCAAGACGTCCTGTAAACGTTTAAAATGGTTTTGAAGACGTCTTGCTTACCTTGTCAAGACGTCTTGAAGACGGCTTCTAGACCAATGTGTGTTCAGTGGGGCAGGTACTTCAGTAAGCTCTGCTAATGTTACGCTAAAAGTTTTCTAATAAACATCTCGACAAAAACAACTTCGAGAATTGTATTACACGTTCCCAGAATTCTGTAATAATGGCTTCGGAAACATTATTCAGGCTTTTATAAAACATCTTGACAAGAACAAGTTAAGAATTTTATTAGACGTTCCCAGAATTCTTAAGCTATAAAAGCCTGCATATTGTTTGCGAAGCCATAACATATCATGGCTTCAGAAACAATATGCATGCTTTTATAGCTGTCTTTAAAGCAACATTCATAGATTGTCATTCTACAGTGACGTGGTAAGCAAAATTATTGGCCACTTCTTCCGCATACCATGCATCCGTATGCTAGCTTTATAGTACACATGTTACTATATAGAACTGAAAATTAAATTGAAGCATTACATTATATTATTTTAAAAACTTGCATAACATTTTTTAACATATATCAAATGTGCAATACACATACAAAGCAAATGAGCATAACAACTTGCAGAAAAAACTACCTGACCTTGTGAGAAAGCGGCTTTATTGACTAATAAATTAAAGGACATGCAGAATTATTTTACAATCTTTTTAATACAGTAGAAAAGGTGACCACAGAAAATAAGACGTAGCTGCAGTAACCACAGCAATCCAGGTCCCTTTCCTCTTGAATACCGCTGGCTGCCCACAGAAGTTCGCTCTGTAATACAACAGTGAAGAAAAAAGTGAGTAAGCCACACTTGATTTACAATAAAGATGTACGATTCGGTATTTGAAATAGCAACATATGTGCCGTTGTTTTACCTCGGTCCCATTCACGTTATAAACTTAAACAATATTTTCTCTCAAAATCTTCTGCTGTACGATGACGTTCAGAATTATGTTGCAGATATGATATGAAAAAGCTACTGTAGAGTGAAATTAAACTGGCAAATGGTTTGATCCACACACAACTTGCAGTAGGTCATTAGCAGTTAGATGGTTTGCAAACAGATCTCTTACAAGAGTATGCTACTTTTATTTAAGTAGTGGTGTTGGTGAGTTGTAGCAACAGGTGGGCTTAGCCGGACAATCACGGCCGGCAACTGCTCCTTCCGAGTGTCTCTTGCAATGTCCCTGCGGTATGTACCACATGTCAATAAAACCATTCTCTTCCTAAAGCGACCCTAAACACTTAACTAATCATAGAATGGCCTCGCTATATTAAAGGACGTCATCTCCCGATTCTCATGCCGCAAAAAGTTTTCCAATTCTCCAACTATAAGTGAAGTTACCACACCAATGCAAGACTATTTTCCTGCCTGCTAGCGTGCTGGAAACTACACAGAGGAGAAGCCAAGAGAGCCAAGTCCCGGTATACTACGCAATGCAGCACGCTGCTGCCATCTTAAAGGCCACACGCAGCTAGAATTTCTGTAATCATTCAACCAATTATGTGAAACTCTGGCTTTACCTCCCAGATCACAAAAGAACGTTCTGCTAAATGCTGTGCATGCAAATATATTCGAGTCTAAACTTCGCGTCAGCACGGGCCCGCCAAAACAAAAGTGGCGTGCAAGTTGTAGCAGGTAAACGTATACGTACCGTAAGGTACTGCACCGTATCTGCAGGCGCTGGTCAAGGCTTGAACATGAGCAAAAGACTTGCGAAGAGAAGCATGAGCACTGGCGAGCGAACGCTTGCGAGCATGAGCACGGCCCATTGAATCGCTCACGGAAACTTCAGCGCGCCCCCCTGGTAGGGTCCAATACACGTGGTCCAAGAGCAGATAGCAGTTCGCTCAAACGGAGCGCACGTTTGTGACTGCGCGCGGCCAGATCTGTTGGCGACGATAGCTGGTATCGCAATTCCGGCTTCTTCAGCGCTTGTTCCTGCAAAGGGTAAGGAAGGCACGGCTCTGATAAGGACGCTGAACGGGCGCGCGCACGCGCGCCCGGCCGTTTTCTTATTTTTTCTAAACTTTGTCGTAATAGACTCATCGAGTGAAAAAATCGGAAAAGAGAGAGAGAGAGAGACAAAGGTAAAGGAAAGACAGGGAGGTTAACCAGAGGTTATCTCCGGTTGGCTACCCTGTACCGGGGGAGGGGTAAAGGGATGCGAAAGGAGAGAGAGAGAAAAATAAGTGAAAATAAAGAATAAACAAAAAGGAAGGAAACAAGAAAATCACACACGCACACAAAACAGAACTGTTTCTGTGGGCACTGTCATGAAGTCCGCGAAGGCGTTCGCGTGTTGCATTGTCTGAACGTTCCGTCCTAAGTAACACAATGCAGAGTCACAATTTGTCATTGAGTCCGGTGTCTTTCAAGTAACGCAGCAGTGCCTTCAGGGCGGCTCGCGCCGTTATTTGTGTAGGCCAGTTTCCAAGGATGTTCTTTTCTGTTATTGGGCGTTTGTCCAGTTGATCTATTGTCGCTGAGAGAGCTGCTCTCTGCGGGTTGAAACGAGGGCACTCACAAAGAAGGTGTGCGATTGTTTCGTTACACCCGCAGGATTCACAAAGTGGGCTATTGGCCATTCCGATACGAAAGGAGTACGCATTTGAAAATGCTACTCCAAGCCATAGACGGATTAGAAGTGTGCAGTCCCGTCGTGGAAGGTCGAATGGAATACGAAGCTGTAAATTAGGGTCCAGGGCATGAAGGCGTGCACTTGTGAAATCGGAGGAATTCCATTGCATCAATGTTAGTTCACGCGCAAGCGCGGAAAGTTTTTTCGCTGCGTCGGCTCTCGAAAGAGGAATGGCAACGCAGTTGACAGCGTCATGAGCAGATCGGGCCGCTGCGTCCGCTCGATCATTGCCATGTATGCCACAGTGACTAGGCAACCACTGATATATTGTGCCCTTCATCAATTATGCGATGGTGTACTTGTCTTATCTCTGCGACGAGCTGCTCATGTGATCCATGGCGCAGTACTGAGAGTAAACTCTGTAGGGCTGCCTTGGAGTCACAGAAGATTGACCATGGATGGGGTGGTTCCTCCAGAATGAAATGAAGAGCCGCACGGAGGGCTACCAGTTCAGCAGCTGTTGTTGATGAGACATGTGACGTCTTTAGCTGCATCTTGACGGATCTTGCTGGAATCACCACTGCGGCAGCTGAACTTGTAGGTGTGACTGAGCCATCGACATAAACATGTACGCGGGCACTGTGAACCTCATGTAAAAGTCCTAACGTGGCCTGTTTCAGGGCAGATGACGGCATGTGAGCTTTCTTTGTGATTCCTGGGATGGTGAGGCGTATGTCAGGTTTGTGCAGGCACCATAACGGTGAGGATGGTCTTGCTGCAGGCATGTAGTTCGATGGCAACGAGGTATGATTGGCTGCAATTATACGACTGAAAGTTGTGTGTGGCCTTTCTGTAAGTAAAGATGCAAGATGGTGGGAAGGTAGTCGGGCAACGTGCCGAATATGCGCCCTGAGGGCGTCGGTGCCTAAGTACGTTGTTATTGGGTGGTCTCGCGCAATGACAATCGTTGCCGCCGTAGACGCACACTTCGGGAGACCGAGACACGTCCTTAGGGCTTGAGCTTGTAGTCCCTGGAGTACACGCAGGTTTGTTTTGCAGGTGTTGCCTAGCACCGGGAGGCTGTATCTTGCGAAACCGAGGAATAAGGCACAATAAAGCTGCAGCATTGATCGCACCGATGTGCCCCATGATTTTCCACCGAGGAATTTAAGGAGGTGTGTTATGGTCGTTAACCTCTTCTTTAGGTATGAAACGTGCGGGCTCCATGAAAGGTCGCGGTCGATAATTACCCCTAAAAAGCGGTGTTTCCGTGCGTTTGCAATTGTTTGCCCATTGACACTTACAGAGTAAGGCCTCATTGCCTTCCGAGTGAATGTAACAAGGCAGCATTTCTCTGAAGACAGCTCCAAGTTCTGTTTTCGTAAGTACAGTGATGTTAACGTAGCTGCCTTTTGTAGCCTTGCTCGTACCTGCAGTCGTGTTACAGCAGACGCCCAGATGCAGATATCGTCAGCATAGATTGATATTCCAACGGTGTTGGGCAACCATCTGACTAGGCCAACGAGCACTAAGTTGAATAGTGTCGGGCTCAACACCCCACCTTGTGGTACTCCACGGAATGTTTGGTAGTGAGTCGTGGCGCCATCCTCGGTCATCACGAAGAAATGTCTGTCGGTCAGATAGCTGCATAGCCACTGAAAAGTGCGGCCACCAATTCCGGCTTCAATCAGAGCCTCTATAATGGCATAATGTGCTACGTTATCGTAGGCGCCTTTTATGTCAAGGAACAATGCCGCAGTGAGTCGTTTCAGACGTTTTTGATGTTGAACAAATGTGACCAAATCGATGACATTGTCTATGGATGAGCGCCCACGCCGGAAGCCAGCCATAGCATCTGGGTACACATTGTATTTCTCCAGGTACCATTCCAGGCGCGTCAAAACCATTCTTTCCATTATTTTTCCGATGCAGCTGGCCAGAGCGATGGGGCGGTACGATGACAAATCTAACGGTGATTTACCTGGTTTGAGAAGTGGTACCAAGCGGCTGCATTTCCATTCACGTGGAACCACACCATTGCGCCAAGACTCGTTGTAATGGTTTAGCAGCACGAGTTGCGCCTTCTGGCCAAGATTGCCGAGCGCCGTATAGGTAACGCCATCTGGCCCCGGTGACGAAGAGCGCCTGCAAGTCGCCAGGGCCGCATCAAGCTCCTCCATCGAAAACATGACATCCATACGGGAGTCCCGGGACGCAGGAGTGACACATGGTGTAAGTGCACATTGGGGCTGCAAGCCAGCAAGTCTTGAACAAAATTCTTCAGCAATCTGAATCTCTCTGCAACCTTGGTGCAAAGCGAGAGATTTGAAAGGAACACGCTGTTGCGGTGATACGCGAAGTCCACGCACGGTCCTCCATATCTGAGATAAGCGCTGACGTGGATCCAACGACTCACAGAATCGTTTCCATTTTTGAGATTGGAGCGCATCGATGCGCCGCTGAATCTTCTTTTGTATTCGCCTTGCCTCTCTGAGATCGTGGATGGATTTTGTTCTCCTGTATCTTCTTTCCGCCCGCCGGCGAATCGCTCGTAGTCGCTGCAATTCGGCTTCAAATTCTTCATATTTCGGGAACGGCTGAAAACCGCGCGTGGTCTCTTTCATGGCTGCTTGAATTTCGTGTTCCAGACTAGAATGGTTTCCTTCCTGACATACTTCCTCCATGTGTGACCGAAACGCTGGCCAGTCAATTCGTTGGAGAGTCGTGGAGGAGTATTTCAATAGTCCCTTGATCTTCAGATACGTGGGAATATGGTCGCTGCCATGTGATTCGATATCTGAGAACCATTGCACTTTTCGTTCAAGACGCCGAGAGACCAGGGTCAAATCTAGGCAGCTGCTGTATGTAATCCCTCGTAAATATGTTGGACTACCATCGTTGAGGCAATAAAGGTCGTGCTGTGTTGCAAAAGATACAAGCCTCTTTCCCCTAGAGTCCATCTTCAAACTCCCCCAAAGCGGATGGTGAGCATTAAAATCTCCAGTGAGGATCGTAGGGCCGGGTGTCGTGGATAACACGTCGTGCAGTCGTTTAGAGTCGAAGCGACTTGAAGGAGCAATGTAGGCAGCGACGAGAGTGAACGTAAGTTTCTTCGTCTTTACGATTAAACAAACGTACTGGTTGGTGTCGTGAGGTGGGATTAGGTGCAACACGTACGTCAGTTCACATCTTAGATATACAATCACCTTGCTCACATCACCACAGGTAGAGGACATGAATGCTTCATATCCAGAAATGCGGATGGCATTTTGAACGTTCGGTTCACAAATTACGAGGATGGGAAAACGGTTTTCGAAGACAAAGTGTCTAAAATCTGAAATTCTTGATTTGAGGCCCCGGGCATTCCACTGCAACAGAGAGGCTTTCTTGACTTCCTTGTGGAATGGCAGCGAGGAGCGGGCCATAGTGCTATACGAAGCTTTCAAGCACTGGAGTCAACGTGTCCAGTACTTGCAGAGCGCTACGAGCAGCCGGAGTATCCATGTTTGTCAGTAGTAGACGCATGACATTCGTGAGCGACTTCAGCATAGCGATCACTTGCAAATCCTTGTCTCGTATGTGGTCAACTGCAGCGACGTTGGACTGCAAGTGGCGAGTCATATGCTGTGGCTCTGGTGTTTGGCATGTCTTCGGCAGCGCTGGCCACTCCTCACTTGAAGAGGTGTCAACACCATGGTTGCTTTTTTCGCTGACATTCGTGCTCTTATTGGAGACAGATGGAGCAGGAGGCGGCACTGCAGGACGAGTCATCTCCCTCGAACCTGAAGAGGATTTCGTGGACTTTCCTTTTCGGGAGCGATGTCGCCTTATTGCAGCAGAAGCATCTCTGTGTGATGATCCGTCTCTGGCCATTTTCCTCAAGATTTTCTGCTCTTTCTTTAGACGTGGACAGTCTTTTGAGGATGCAGCGTGCGATCCTTGACAATTTGTGCACTTGAGCTCCGTTGCACGGCAGGTGTCAGCGTCGTGTTGTTCGGAACATCGTGGGCATACCGTTGAATTTCGGCAGACAGCACTCACGTGTCCAAGTCTTTGACATCTTCTGCACTGAAGTGGTTTTGGTACGAAAGGCCGTACCACATGACGAAAGTGTCCGACCTTTACGTGCGATGGTAGGCAGTCACCTTTAAAGTCGAGCTTTACACAGCTCGAGTTGCCAAGGCGCCGAGCTTGCAGTAAGGCAATACCATCTGTCGCAGGTTTGATTAAAATTGGCAGGTCGCTGTCGCTAATCGATGTATCAATATCGTAAACCACACCAGCCGTGGTTTCGTAGTCCTGCGGCACGAGGTAGTGGACATTAATGTTGCCCAGGAGCTTTACGGCCATCAAAGCATTGATTGCGCTTCGGTTGCGAACATCAATAGCCAGGACATTCTTTCGATTATTAATCCTGATATCTTTAATCTCTCCTGGGACAAGAGCCTCCAGAGTAACGGAAACCGCTTGTCGATTAAGGCGGTTGAGGTTGTCCACAGGCCTGTCAGGCATAAAGAGAAGTGTGTGCGCCGACGGCCTTCGCTGTGGCAGGACAGTTGACTTACTTGACGAAGACCGTTCGCTGATGTTTCTTCTCTTGGCCTTCCGGTGTACCACTCTCTCGAAGCCTTCATCATCTGAGGCGTCATCGCTTGAGCAGGAGTACAACACAGTGTCCTCACTGCCGGCTTGACTTGGAGGGCAGTTTCTCTTCCTCGGGCCGGTTCCTGACGTGGTAGTAACGTCCCGTCGGCGTTCTGCTGACTCCACTTCCATTGCCGTAGCAATGTAAGCGGCGTCTCCCATTAAACCACGGGTAATAACCAAAAATACTGCAGCGCGAAGGAACACTGATCTGTACAAGAATCACTTCGTCGTCGTCTCCGAAAAAATCGGAAAGGAATCAAATAACCCCGCAGGCTTTTTCTGCTTGTTCACCCAAAGGGGGAAAGCAGCGAAAGGCTATATGATGCGACGTTAACGGATTGCATATGGCTTGTTAAAGCCGCACGGAATGTAACGCTGCGCGTCAGGCACGCGCATCTTGAATCTTTTTCACTTTCACGCGCACGCCCAAGCATGTCGCATATTTTCCGACAAAAACATCTAAAAAAGTTCTTGAGTTATACGCTCTCAAGGCGTTCACCAAAGTGCACTTCGGTGACGCCAGAGGTGGGCTGTTACCACAGCTGAAACACAATAGCATATTTGATTAACCATACTTCCTGCTATATGATGTTTCCAACAACATCTGTTTAACGTCTTTCGTAGACCAAGACGTCTATAGCCGTTTGTAGCCGTTCCGAGAAGTTTTCAAGACGTTTTGTGTTTCGTGGGATGTCTGACGCTTCGGGAACCCTGAAGGTTGCAGTATCTAGACACAAACCAGATGATGTGAAACAACTTCAGAAAGAAGTAAATGAAATTAAGGATTCCTTAGAATACATGAGTAAACAGTTTGAATCCGCGAAGGAGCAAAATGCGTCTCTAGCCGCCACAAACAACAAATTAGTAGAAGACAACCAAATGCTCCAGCACAAACATTTTCAGCTTGAGAAGTACTCTCGACCGAACAATATTGAAATAAAAGGCATCCCTGTCACGCAAGGTGAAGACTGCGTCAAGATTGTTGAAGCTCTTGGCGAAAAAAAATGGCTGTCCTGTTAAAGTTACAGTCGTTGATACGGCCCACAGGGTTCCAACGCACAATACTGATCATAGCAACCTGATAGCGCGTTTTTGCTCCCGTGACAAACGCACCACACTTCTTACTAAAGCTCGTAAGGCTCGCCCTTCGACAAGATGTCTTGGCCTTTCCCGCGCATCATCCCTGTCTTCGCATGGGTCGAATGAGGCAAATGAAAGGCAAAGTGGTGACTCTCGTGGAACGCCAATCTACTTTAACGATCATCTGACCCCTGAAAATAAGGTTCTGTTTGGGAAAGCGCTTGCCTTGAAAAGGCAGCATCAATGGTCATTCCTCTGGACTGACAATGGCACTATCAAAGCACGGAAAACGCAGGAAACGCGGGTTTATCGCATTTTGTGCGATAAAGACCTTAAGGTGTTCAGAGATGCCTAGATAATGTCATTTGTACAAGCTTCTTCAAAAAAACTCATCATGACGCACATATCACGGCATGATGCTAACACGATCACATCCAATGCTGGAGGTTCTTCTGCAATTCATGCGAACGCCCGCAGTTTGCGTAAAAATTATACCGAGAATTCGGCCTTCCTTGGCTCTTTTGACTGTCCATTCTCAACTATTGGTCTATCGGAAACCTGGCTTTTGGCTGAAGATAAAGACCTTTACGGTCTATCAGGTTACTCATGCGAGTATTGCCATCGTGTTGGTGATCCATATGGAGGCTCTGCCATCTGCGTGTTAAATGGCTTATCATACACGCGACGTCATGACTTAAAATTAAACATCCCGAAGTGTGAATCCGTTTGGGTAGAATTTGATACACTTGCAATAACTAACCATCATAACGTCGTCTGTGGTTCCATCTATCGTTCTCCTTCATCTGATTGTTCCAGCTTTCTCACTGAACTTTGTCATACTACATCAACTGCCTAGCGAAAATAAAAATGTTTTAATCCTTCGTGATATCAACATAAACTTATTCGAAGATTCTCACACTGTGACAAGAGACTACCTAACCTGCATCTATAGTTATGGCTACCACTGCCTTATAACTGACCCTATTCGCCATACAAACAGTGATTCACACTCTTTAATTGACCATATTATGGATAATTTCACCGTACCCGCTCAAGTTGGTGTTATTGAAACTAATATTACGGACCATTACCCCACATTTCTGTCCACTGTCAAATCCATTTCCCAAGGAAATAAAATGCACTTCATAACCTACTTTGATAACATTAAATACACTAACATTATTAAATATGCAGACTGGTTGCCGGTTCTTGAAGCTCTAGAAGCTGAAGTTGGGTTAACCAAACTTACCCACATTATTAATACTGCCATGAAATCATGCACTACCGTCCTGTCCTCTCAGCGACGTTATCATGCTCCCCTTTGCCCCTGGCTATCAAATTCTCTGTTACGTTGTTTGAGAGAAAAGGACAACCTCTACGAAAAAACCAAGCGCCAGCCTTTCAACATGCGCCTTAAAGCACGATATAAGCATTATTCTAACACTTTATCCACACTTCTTAAAATGCAAAGCGCAGCTATTATGAAGACCAAATTCAGCAATGCGGTAATAATACTAAAAGAAAATGGCAGTTGGTAAATGAATTCCTAAATAATTCTGATTCACATGACCCGATATCATCGCTATCTATAAATGGTGCGATCATAACATTACCGAATGAGATAGCTAATGAGTTCAGCCATTACTTTTCGGCAAGTACTACCATCCCTGACAGCCCTGATTTTTCTTCTTCCTTCGCCCGTCAACCACAATCTTTTTTTTCTTCAATCCACTAACACTGAAGAAATTGAATTCGTCATTTTAGGTTTAAAATCAACTGGCCCTGGTCTGGACAACATCTCCGCAAAACACATTAAATTAATTCGTTCTACAATCTCACCGATTTTAAGCCACATATTTAGCCTTATTTTCAGTTCTGGTGCTTTCCCTGACCAGTTCAAAGTTGTGAAGGTCAACCTGTCTGGAAAAAAGGTGTCAAATCTTCATGTGAAAATTATCTCCCGATTTCTGTTCTTGCCTTCCTTGACAAGGTTCTAGAAAAATTAATTGAAACAAGACTACACAAGTACTACACGAAATTTAACATATTAGCTTCTTCTCAGTTTGGGTTCCGCTCAAGGTTGTCTACTGACGCTGCCATCGCATGTTTTACGGATAATATTAAATCGTACATTGATCATGGCGACATTTCAGCTTCTGTATTTATAGATTTTTCTAGAGCTTTTGATTCTAGTGATCATAACATTCATTTTTTGAAACTTGAGTGTTATGGTATTGTTGAGGTCAGTCAGCTATTTTTAGAATGTTGCAGACGTGATCTTTCCCGTCGCGGAGGATATACTCAGACGTGGACCCTGGTTGTCCCGACTCACTGTAATGAACCCTTTTGCTCTATATGGCTCACATGCTCTGGCGATGTCCCGCGTTACCTAACGACCTACTCTCCAGCGAAGCCGAATGGGAGGAGGCCATCAGAAGCACGGTACTCCGAAAGCAAGTCCAGGCTATCTAGAGGGCCCAGGAAAGGGCGGAGCGTCACGGCGTTCTGTCCTCTACGTGGGCGCGGCAGCGGTTACAACGGCCTCCTATTAGGGGGTCCTGACAGTAGCTCCTCAGGATCAAATAAAGCTCGTTGTCTGTCTGTCCCGATGACAGAGGCAAGAAAAAAAAAAGCTGCGCCGTCTTGTCAGTCTTCATAGTACGGCTTCATACGAAGCATGCGAACGACCTCGGATAAATGCCGTCGGCGCTTTGAACAGTGAGAGCCGTCTGGAACGACTTCGTAGGTGACGTCACTGATGCGTCGAAGAACTAGGTAGGGCCTGATGTATCTCCACAGGAGCTTTTCAGAGAGCCCACGCCGACGAATAGATTTCCAGACCCACACTTTGTCGCCGATTTATGTTACGGGTCTGTGCCGAAGATTGTAGCGTCTGGCATATCACAGTCCTGTTGTTCGTGGATTCGCCAACGCGCAAGCTGCCTAGCTGCTTCTGCTCGCTGTGTGATCTCTTCAGCACCCGTCTCATTGTCATCAAATTCATGAGGGAGCATTGCGTCTAATGTTGTCGTAACCTCACGGCCGTACACGAGGCTGAAGGGTGTCTTGTGAGTGGTCTCTTGACGAGCCGATTGTACGTACGCGAAGGTGACATAGGGTAAAACCTCGTCCTAATTATTGTGCTCTACATCGACTTACATGCTTATCATGTCAGCCAGTGTCCTGTTGAGTCGTTCCGTCAGCCCGTTTGTTTGAGAGTGATAGGCCGTGGTCTTCCGGTGGGCGGTACCCCTTAAACGTAGAACGATGTCCAAAAACTTGGCCATGAACGCAGTACCTCTGTCCGTGATGACTACTGCCGAAGCGCCATTTCTTAAAACGATGGATTCAAGAAAAAATTGCGCCGCTTCATCTGCTGTTCCCCGTCACAGAGCACCTGTCTCGGCTTATCTAGTGAAATAATCCGTGGCGACGATTATCCACCTATTGCCGGTAATAGACGTTGGGAAGGGGCCCAAAAAATCCATGCCTACTTTGTCGCCCATGTGGTCCATGCAAATGGTGTGGCAGGTACTTGAACAAGGTGCAGAAGGCCGGCTGGCTTGACGGAAGGAGGTTTGCGGCACTGGCAATCCAGACATGTCTGAACATAATGTTTAACGACCGCAGCATGCAAGTCTCGACCAGTAGTAATTCTGCCGAATCCGTGCCAATGTGCGAGTGTAGCCCAAGTGCCCAGCGGTCGGCTCGTTGTGGCAAGCGTAGATTTCACGTAGAAGCGATGAGGGAACAACGAGTAAGTAGTTGCTGCCGGTAGGGGAGAAGATCTTCTTGTAGAGTACGTTGCGGCACGAGCAGTATGACGCCAGCCCTCTTGCAAATAGCCTCGGCATGCTGTTGGTTCGCCCTTCCAGGTAATCAATCAGCGGCAGCAATTCAATGTCATCCCGTTGCTGGCATGAAAGATCGGCAGTGTCCACGAGTCTCAGAAAGACTGTGTCGTCATCGTTTTGTGCTGCCGTCTCAACAGGAGACCGAGAAAGGCAGTCGGCGTCTGCGTGCCGTTTTCCTGACTTGTATGCATCAGTAAAGTCGAACTCTTGGAGTCGAAGACTCCAACGTGCGAGCCGGCCGCAAGGATCTTTCAAATTAATGAGCCAGCAGAGCGAATGGTGATCGCTAATAACGGTGAAAGACCGACCGTGCAAATACGGACGAAATTTCAGAACGGCCCATACCATTGCGAGGCATTCTTTTGTAGCGTTAGCTACACTGGCCTAGCCAAGCCCGTTTCGCGCGGCACATCAAGAGCCGTGCTGCGCATGCGCAAGGATCAGTGATGTCACACGGCTTGCGCACCGGAGCCACCGGAGCCGGCACCTCTCGCGCACTCCGCCGCCGCCGCGCGCGACTCACCGCCGCCGGTCTGCGCATTCCAGAGGAGTGACGTCGTAGCCGTGGTAGACGCAGTGGCGCCGGCGCGCGCTCGCTGTGCAGTCGCCGTCTGACAGTGCGCTGGAGCCGCTGCGCTTCTGACTGGCGTTTGCCAGTGTGGTATAGCCATGGAGAAGGAGAGCGCAAATGCTGCTCAACAGCGCAGAAGAACGGAGAAGCTTGACTCATCGGATCCAGAAGTAGTTGTCTGGCAATTAGCGGTTGAGCGTAGGAGGAATGAACAGAAGAAGGCTATATACATGTGCCACATAATACGTATACCGCGTGTGTCATTGGAGCAGCAGTAAGCATGACAATCAAGCTAATCCTTGACAATCTAGACAACCAGGAAAGCTAAGAATAATCAGCTGAACCTTTGCTAACGCTACGTATATCCTGGCATAGCTGAGCTAAGCCAATGCAACTTTTTTCAGTGGTGTAGTTGTTAGCCTCCGCTCGGGACAGTGTCCTACTGGCGTAAGCGATCACCTTTTCGCTGTCGTCCTGCAATTGTACGAGCACCACCCCTAGTTACTAGCGTCTGTATGCAGTATTGTCGGGACGTCTTCACCGAAGCATGCAAGCACGGGAGGCACTTGCATGCGTTGCCGGAGCTCGTGACATGCCCGCTGCTGATCTTCGCCCAAGTGAAAGGGATATCTTCTCTGGTGAGCTGTGTTAACGGCCACGCGATGTGTGGGAAATTCACAATAAATCGCCGGTAATATGCACATAGTCCAAGAAAACATTGCACGGCCTTTTTGTCTGATGGGGTCGGGAAATTAGCGACAGCAGCAATTTTATCCGGATCAGGTCGGACTCCTTGGTTACTGACGACGTGGCCGTTGAACTGGCTCTTGAAAACCAAAATGGCACTTTTCAGGCTTTAACGTGAGACCGGCAGATCGTATTGCTTCAAAAACGGTTTTCAGCCTTCGTAAGTGCTTGTCAAACGTTGCGGAAAAGACAATCGCGTCATCCAGGTACACCAGGCATGTTTGCCATTTGAGTTCAGAGAGCACAGTGTCCATTAGACGCTGAAATGTTGCTGGCGCTGAACACAAACCGAAGGGAAGTACCTGAAATTCATAAAGTCTGTCAGGCATCACAAAAGTGGTTGTCTGACGGTCTCTCTCATTCACTTCGATCTGCCAATAACCGCTTTTCGAGTCCACTGAGGAAAAGTAGCATGCGTTTCGCACCCTGTCCAAGGAATCATCACCAATACGTGGCAGTGAATAAACATCCTTCTTTGTGACCTGATTGAGCTTCCGATAGTCGACGCAGAAGCGCAGGCTACCATCCTTCTTTTTCACTAAAACTACAGGTGTCACCCAAGGACTATTAGACGGTCGAATAACGCCATCTTCCAGTATCGTCTTCACTTGTCTTTGGATTGCATCGCGTTCCTTTGGGGCCACGCGATAAGGGTTTTGTCGAATATGTCGGGCGTCGACATCAGTAATGATGCGATGTTTGGTAAGTGGCGTTTGACCAACTCTTGACGCAGATGAGAAACAGCCCTGGTACTGGTTGATGAGCTCAAGAAGACGGTCTCGCTCAACGGCCGTTAACGTCGAACTAACGTCTACAATAGGCGCAGCTGTGGGGATCGTAGATGTCGTCTCCTGCGGTAAGTGGCAGTCTTCTATCGGTATTACTTCGTCGAAATAAGCGACAGCAGTGCCTCTCACGATGTGTCGACGCTCCTTACTAAAATTTGCCAGCAAGAGTTCGGCGCTTCCATCGATTACATTGATAAGTGCTCTGGCAATGAAGATGCCACCATTAAGTGCTAGCGCATTGATGTAGAGATGGGCAAAACGGCTCACTTCAGTGAACGGCTCGGAACGGCTCAGCTCACTGAAATGAACCGGTTCAATTGAACGGCTCACCGGTTCACTTAATTGTGTCACCTGTGTTATGCATATTCTAGCTATTTGTTTTTGAAAAAAAAACAATACATGCATAATTCAATAACCTTGTTATTGGTATTTTCGCTATGTTTAGAGATTATGTTTACATATTTTAAAAGCATGAATTTTTAGTTGTAATGAAACTTTCCTTTCTCATATTGAGAATAAAATGCTTATAATACTGTAACAGGCAGAATGTGACGTACTTTTCTCACAAAAAAAGGTAACTTCGTCATTAAGGACCTTTTCTGTTTTTGTGGTACTTTAAAATCAACTTTGGTCAAAATAAGAACACAAAATTATTGTACATTATCTTTCAACTTTATTCATTTATTCTCATACGCACGCTCACTATAATATGAGGCAGCTGTAACGCCATGCAAAATGAATGTCGAAATCATTTCTTGAAGTACAATACAAAAATCATACTAAAGATTCACAAAACTACCGCACGTACGTATCGTTTTTTGTTTTGTTTTTTTTCTTTCCTGAGCGCACGCGCGATACTGGCGATCATGCCATCACGCGCCAGGACAAAAAAAAGAAAAAGATTATTAGTTTTATTATTAGTTATCCTAATAACTATTAATTTTCCTAATAATGCGGCCAAAATTAAGCAATATTTAGAATTCTGGTTTTACTTTTTGCCCATTTTAGCGGGAAGGTACTAAATCTACGAAGCTGCAGTTTAAAACTAATAAAGGTACATGAATGAAATTTTGCGTCCTAGATGGAAATTCCTTGAACTCTAACTTATCCAAAATTTTGCTTCCTTGAGCGTGTAGTTGCCGGGCTGTTTACAACAGAAGTTTGCGATATTTGGCAATCTTGGCAAAAGCAAGTTATCCAAAAAGTAAAAACTCAAAATTATTTTGCTGCGTCTAGGAATTAGATAAATATATCCTAAAGCTACAGAGCAAGCCGCAATGTAGTAAATGCGGTAGTTTCTTCTACATATGGTCACAACTGAGGCACAGTTCGCACAAATCCTGTATCTCATGCTTGTTCTTGAACATTTATTTCTAAATCACATTAATCAATTTCTTTTGCAAGACTTCCATAAAAATGAGTCGATATAACAAAAAAGCACGAGCTTCCAGTACCTCTTTGATTTCCCTAACTCAATTACTGCAAACAGCAGTCATGAGCATGCAGACTCTGAATACAATGCAGTCAGCCTTACTCCTGGTGCATTGTTTTGTTTTTCAAGCGAAACTTGTATTGCCTCACTCCCGCGTCGGCATACAAAAAAAACCCAACCATGCAGAAGTAAAAATTGCTCGTCAGGCTGCGGAATCGAACCACTGACCTCCGGGTTTCGAAACCACCACGCTGATTCAGACACTTTAAAGCAGGGTTTTATACACATGAAGAAGTAGACGCAGCGCCCGCAGCTGGCGCGCACGATTACGCCATACCCCCCATCCCCTCCCTCCGCCCGCCGTTTCCCGCCAGTTCAGGTCTGGCAGTCACATGAGGAGGCTGCGTTTGGTTCGTTCTGCCTAAGAGCAAGCTGCCTTGAAGGAACGGCAGTGGGCCCGTGAACGTTTTAAAAAACTAACCAAACCCTACCGTAGGGTTGGACAAGCATCGCATGCACCCCTGTTCCCAGTAGGGAAGGGGTTTTAATTTTTTGCATTTGCTTAACTAAATTATGAATTACCAAAAGATATATATTGACATATTTATGAAGTGATACATTGTACATAACAGAGATGGGACTGCTGAAAAAGCTTTTACAGCAATTTTAGGAGTAGAATAATTTTGATTTTGAAGCATATCTTTAGTTAGTAGAAGGATAACGAAAAAAAAACGTCGTTTTCGGAACTGCAAATTACAAATATGGTGCAATTAGGGATCAATTTTTACACTGGTCCTTCGTTTTTGTATTAACTCCTACAGTGTTTTTATAAAACTGCCTACAGTTGTCATATAACCGGCTTCAGAGGGTGTGTGTCAAACAACTTTATTGAGACCAGCGGATTGAGGCCTGGGCCAAGGCCGCGCCGGCCACTTCTCGAGCTCGCTGGATGATGGCCCATAGTTGGTCTTGCAGATCTGAGCTGATCAGCGCGGCTTTCCAATGCTCTGCTTTTTAGTTCATCAGATACAGCTATTGAAGTCCCAATTGTACGAACTGCCATTATTCGAACTAACGAATAACATGAACTGAATTTTAGTCTCGTCACAGCTTTATATGTCTAGGTGAAATCATACATGGCTAGGCGAAATCGCCTGTGTACAGAAAACTATCATCATCAGCATTGGCTCGAGTGTCGTCTTCTTCTGCAGCTGGCTTGTTGCAACCCCTCGGGTTGTGCTCGTGCTACTGCTCCTGAGTTCGTCATCATTGTCTTCTTCCACAGCTGGCTACGTTGCCACTCATCATTTCAGCGTAGAATTTCACTTCTGTTGTCGTAAATGGGGGGGCCGTGTTTACGGGGGTATGAGCCGGCTCATTCATTGTCTTATGTAATAGACATATTTATATTTTGAAGCAATTTAATTTCGAAGAATCGCAAGCGGCAATGGCGGGCGAATGCTGCTAACCACGCCGCCGAGCAAACTCGAGGAAGCAAGCGACAACGGTGGACTGTGAGCATAGTCAGTGACGTCATTCTCTCCTTCGTAGCCAAATCTGTGTGTAACCTAATAATTGAGAAATACTTTAATGAACCCTCGGGATTAACCCAGTGATAAACGCCAGGGCCGCACGTTTCAGCTTTGCTGGTTAACCATCTTCACGGAGAGGAAGGGCCGATGAATTTTTTTCAACTGAAATATCAATACTCGCAATTTCAAAAAGTATTTGTGCCTGTCTGCTTTGCACTATCTGTCCACTTGCATCAAATGACTGAGGCATAGTGGTCAGAATGTTTAGCTTGAAAGTGTACGTACGATGGTTTGATCCCAGGTTGGGTATCTTTTATACGTGATGTCAAGCCTTGATTGAAGCAAAGCATGCAAAACAAATGAAAAGACAAATTCACCAATGAAGACCACTGGCCCATTTATTAGGTCATGTTTTGCAGTAAAAAAATCAGTGTCAAGACTGCCAATGAGAGCAACATGATGGCGGAAAAAAATGCAAGGACATTTTAGTGTGCAAGTTAATCAGAAAAATCATATTGTTACTACGAGTCTTCAGATATTTGAAGAACAAATTTCAATGACCAAAAGTGAAGAAGTGAAGATCATTTCACTGCAATACTGGACAAAGCATTACGACTTTGCATTAATGCAAAATGCTTTATTATGATGAGCTGGCATTGAAGGAAACAAAAGGGACAACATGGCTGCTATCTGTACAATGGTGCCCCATCACATCCCTTATCATCAACCGATCAAGAAGTGCAGTCAATGCATAGTCACTGCACTTTAATAACCTGTGATCACAGAAGACACCATATAATAAGGAGAGCGAGAATGTGTTTACTGGTTTAATTTTGTTTTTCCTATTAAATAAAGCAAATTGAAGCCAACCATAACCATCAGCAAAAAAAAAAAATGTACAAAGAGAACTAAGGTCGAATGGTAAATCATTCCATGAAAATGGAGCAACAATGATACCATGAAAGCATGTGAATGGCAGTAAAAACTTACCACAAAAGGCTGTGCATCTAGGAATTCTAACCATCATTATACAAGAGAGACGAGACACCTGCTCTGCCAAAACAATACGGTTGGCAGGCAGGTCGAAGGAAACGTAGCCCACTTGTTCCTCGGGTCACCAAAAACCACCAGGTAAGCATTTCTTCTTTTCACTTGGTCCACCACTGAGTCACACGCACACATGAACGTCCAGTTCACCATCAAAAAGGCTCAGCGTGCTAGAAACATGTGCAGTATGTTTCCATCGGGCAGTGATAATGACTCCACAAGATGCCTGGCCTTGCGAATCAAGGATGCTTTGCATACAGACCCCTTTGCAGCAGCTGTAGCCAGCAGGGCTCGGGAAAAGTGCTGCCTTCAGACCTGCCAGAAGAAGCAGTGCATTGTTACAGAGGTACTGTCACTCGCGCTTTTGCAATGAGCTCTCACACTCCAAGCACAATTCTGCACCAACACTCACCCCATCCCAAACCATCCAGAGCAAGCTAAACAGCCGTACATTTGTATTTTTCTCTGAACAACGAAACACTACCAACTAAACCCCATAAGCATTTAGTTGAATACAGGTTCCATACTGACACATTCAGGTAGTATTTCTTTCCACACACACAATAAGAGATTGGAATGCATCACCCAAGCATATTGCAGGAAAACCTAAATATAACGAAATCCGCGATGTAAGGAACTATTTCCACTTCCCTATCTTAGTTGCATTAAACATTGCCTATTCCTTTTTGTAATGTAGCAAAGTAATTTTGTGACACATTTAAAGAAGTCTTTGGCCATTTCAAGCACGTACTTGGAGCATGTATGGCCAGTAAATCTAGCAAAACATGCTTCAGAACTCGAAGAGTTTCTACATGCGGACAACGCATTAGAAACATCAGAACTTCTAACCGACGAGGCGATTGTCACGACCGTGCTTGTATCGTATAACGACGGTGACAGTGAAGGAAGCGATGATGCAGTAGGGCAGGCTGCCTCAATGATGTCCTCGCAGGAGGCTCTACAGACGATTCAGTCCCTTTCAGGCTTCATTCTCACGAGGGGCCTTCCGCTGCACTAAGTGACCTAGATGCCTTAGAGAAGGATGTCGGCAAGCTTTGCATAAAGGAAGCAAAGCTGACGGACATGGGGTTTTCTCGTGCAACCCAGTGGGAAGTACGTGGCGAGATGCTTGTGGCGATCACGCCCCAGCGTTTTTTCTCGATTTCTCAAGCCGAGAGGCTACTGCGGCAGCTTATTCGCATTTTTTAAAAGACCCCTTTTGGTGCCACTAAAGCGATGCCTCAGCAGAGCTTGCATGTCGCTTGCCACCCGTGAACCCTCTTTGCCGACAGCCGCGGCTTGTGATACATGATCGAAGTGCGCGGGAAGCAGACTTAAGCAGTAAAACGAGTCAACACAATCAGCAGACAGATGAAGGAAGGTGGTGGGGGCACTGGCCTCCCCGCCATTATAGTTTTCTCACAACAGCTCTGCCATCCCCCTATTTTGATTTTTTTTTCATGCAAACCAGTTATAACATTTATCAGTTATAACTATGGAATTTCCGTGGCACTTGAATATTGTTATAAGTGGGTTCAACTGCATTAGGTATTAGCACACCCCTACTGAATATACACATCTTAACAAATGCGCCACATGGACATCGCGGCAGCTCCGCTAGACGTTGCAGTGTGCCCAGAGCTGGAAGGGGAGCCTGGCTGAATACACACTTCATACTTATTACTTATTATCTGGCAAATCCAATATTTCCGACTCCTGATTATTTGATTTTAGGCAGTCTTCGCCGAGTCTTGTTTATCAGTCATTGACTGTACTCCATTTTATACCGTATTTGCACGAATATAATGCGTTGCAGTCTTGTACAAAGGGTTAGGAGGAGACCACATTTTCTTAACGCTTGACTGGTTGCCTGGATGATCTCGTTTTGTTCTCGCAACGATGACCGGATAATGGCTCTGGCTTTCGGCTCAAGGTCACTTGAAGGTCGCCGACAACGGGAGCTCAACGCATTCCATACTTAAAAGCGATACTGTTGGTATAAAGCGTAGTTAATGGTGACTGCAGTTTCTTTTTGACTCATGTACTTTCCAAAATTCTCAGTCAAAATGTGCCTTGTAATATACAGTAGAACCCCGCGGATACGTTTCTCATGGGACCGTAAAAAAAAAAGTAAGAGGCGCAAAACGCAAGAGCCGAGAAACAGGAAAAATTTATAAGTGAGTAGTGGTGAACTGCACACAACTTTATTTCAATTCTTGTGTTTAAAAAAAAAGTCACAATTTCGCCTGAAAGCCGAAGCATTGATTGCGATAGCAAATTAGTAGACAGCTAGACAAAGTAAGGATAGTACTTTTATCGTCCGTATAAGCTTGTTAACATTTGCTTATTCACTGCTGTCTATCGCTTCAATGCAAGCCGAGTGCCGAGAACACACAGCACGCACAAAGCTACCCTCGCACATAGAGCACACCAACGTTAATAGAGCCAACTCAGTTTCACAGCTCCACTGAAAACATGGGCTCCGTGGCGGCCGCGAGAACTAATGGCGCGGCGATCGAGTCGTGCTACCGACAATGCAGAAAAAGAAGAATAAACGTATGCAGACTAGGACTGCGTGAAAAGAAGTGAAGGAGCAAGGACAAATGGCTCCGTGTCTGGCTTCTCCCGTTGGCTCGTAGTTTTTCTATATTTATGGTGCCGAAAACCCCGTGCGAAACGCTTCATTTTTTCGCACGACTCGAGGGAACTTCTACTCGACCAACTGACGTGGCGGGTGGAGAGGAACGACGACAGACTGAAGAACGCTTCGCCGAGCATCGCCTTGGAAGCCGGACACCTCGTAGCAGCCAAATCGCGCATAGCACCGATAAAAGTGCTCACGCTGCCTAAACTAGAGCTCATGGCAGCAGTAGTAGGAGCAAGGCTAATAAAATATATCTGGTCGTCATGGGATTCAAGGTTTCTGCCCTGTGTCATGTGGTCTGACTCCATGATCATATGGAGCTGGATCCATGGGCAACAAAATAAATTAGGCCAATTTGCAAAAAAAATATAGTGACAGAGATAACAGATGCGACTGGCCTGGAGCCATGGCGTTACTGTCCAGGTGATCACAATCCATCCGACTTATTGACTCGAGGAATATCTGCAAGAGCCTTGCGGGAGAGCAGCCGAGGTCAGCATGGCCTGAAGAATCGGACACAATTCCTAAACCTTGCCAGGACTTGGAGCCAGAGTATGACCCTCCAAGCGTTCTTCTCTAGGCACAACGTCACGTAGACATGTTAATTGATATACCAAAGTTCAGGGATCTGCAAAAACTTCTGCGTGTCACAGCTTGGCTCTTCCGATTTGTGAATCGAAGTCGAAGAATGCCAGCAGCGACTGTGAAAACAATATTAGCAGAAGAGATCATCAACGCCGAAACGTTTTGGATTTGTCTTGTTCAACGAGAGGCTTTCCTTGTGGACATACAATGGCTTTTGCACAGAAATGCCGCTCCTAAACACTCAGTCTTAAAAGATCTTCACCCTTTCATCGACCAGAGTAAAGAACTTCGACTCGGAGGTCGACTTGAACGAATGGACACGACGTACGAGGAGAAACATCCCATTATTTCACCGGGACACCACCACTTCACGAAGTTGGTAATCATCGAAGCGCACTGTATATCAGCGCATGGAGGTATTGCGAATACCATGGTACAGGTTCACCAGCGTTTCTGGATTATTCGTGCTCGGCAGGAAACCAAACAAGTTATTAATGCCTGCTTTCTGCGTAAGAGATATAGCGTGAATCCAGCCAAAGCGCTATATGATCCCCTTACACTCGATCGGCTTGTTTCTTCGAGACCATTTAAAGCAGCTGGACAAGACTTTGCAGGACCACTCCATATAAAGGAGAGTGCACTGACTGCCACCGCCTGCAAAGGATACATTCTGCTATCCTTGAGCAAGTGCAACTTGAATGATTTTCGACATCACTGTTTCTGTGAATTAGAATGATGTAATCAATGTATAATGTCAAATCATAGGATAATTTCTCATATGTAAAACAGCATGTATTGCTGAGTTTTCGCTGATTGCCTCGATCTCTCAATGTAGTGCCATATTTTGTCATGCCGATCTGCTGCCACGATGTGTGATCCTGAGGTGAAGGCCCTGACATTGTTGCCTCCTTTTGCCACGCCTCGTGGACATCCTGTACCATCTATGTATGTCCAAATAAACTGAATTGAATTAAATACTCACCTGCGCCACCACCCGAGCAGTACACCTAGAATTGACGAGCGGGCTCTCAGCACAAGTCTTCCTCCTAGCGTTCCGCAGATTTCTAGCTCACAGAGGAGTGCCGCAGACACTATATTCGGATAACGCACTGGCCTTCAAAAAGACATCACAGAACCTAAGAGACATATGGGATGTTATGAAAAGCTCCCCTTTTGCATCCTTCCTAGACAAACATCACGTCCAGTGGAAGTTCACTGTGCCAGGAGCGCCCTGGTGGGGAGGTTGGTAGGAGAGGTTGATCGGCTCCATCAAAACTTCTCTGCGGAAAGTACTTGGAAAGAGGTACCTGAATAGTGAAGAGACTGAGACAGTACTGCTTGATGTGGAAGCAGTGATCCATTCATGACCATTGACTTACACGTATACCGATGCGATGGAACTTTCAGCAATATGCCCAGCCCATTTTCTTGTCGGACAATCATTGATGCCGGTTTCAGGAACACACAGCTCAGAGTATGAAACGTGGTGCGCGCAAGCAACAACAGACGATCTGACCAAGAAGTGGCAGTACCATCCGAAACTGCTTGACCATCTATGGATACGATGGAGAAAAGAGTACCTCCTCGAGTTGCGCTCACTGCATCACTACCCATCAGGTGCCAGCAGTGATCTAAAAGTAGATGACAACATAGTTCTCGTCGAACAGCCCTTGTAGCTGCACAAAAATGCATAATTTGCAAACTTATAATTCTTCATCATTATAATATAAATGTAGATGATTGGTAGCTTTATAAGAGATAAGGAACAATTAAAAAATTATCAGAGGGAATACCCATAGGGATACATAGGGCTCCATAAAAAATGCATGGGGAAGCTTTGGTAGAAGTGAGCCAAATGAAGTTTGGGGGTGGGCCAACTCCAAATTTGGATGGGGGCCAACTTGGGGGTGGGCCAGCGCGCAATATGACTAACTTTCTCCAAGAAAGTGCATAGCTCATACAAGCTGTCCCAACTATCATGCACCAAGACAATATGCAAATACCACGTAGCTGGACAGAACCAAGGTAATGTTGTTCGCTGTCGCTTGGAGATAGATTATTTTGTGCATTCCGCCTAAATGCATAATTAGTCTTAATTAATTTATCAACTTCCCAAATATTATTGCATTAAAAGTGTCAATCGGAAAATAGTAAAGCAGTATAAAAAACTCCCGATACAGCTTTCTGTTGCTCAATACGTGCTGCATAAAAGTGTTTTTCCGAGCGTGAAAAAAAGCCCGCGAATATAAGCAAAGTGCCTCGAGCGGCCAGTCACGCGGCAATTTTGCGCGTAATCGCGGGCTTCTTTAAGCTCAGAAAAACGCAAACTGAGCGCCGAGAACACACAGCACACACAAAGCTACGAGCCGCCGACGCACCTACACTGCCTAGACTCTGCCCCCAACACAGATCGCTTTCAAGATACGACCCGTTTACTGCCATGGAGTACACAGTGGATGCTAGAGTACAACGCCGCTCGCTATCTCTCCCTCTCTTCCCCCATCGCTCCCTCGCCGGTGCCTGAGCACAAACGGAAGAAGGCACTCTTCTTCCCTGCTTTTCTTTCGTGCGCACGCGAGATTTAGACGCGGTCGTCGGCTCTCCTCGCACGCTTTCACTCGTACATACAGAATACGGAGTGCGGCGACGGCATTATCGCCCTTGGACTTTATACGGAACATCTATGCACCAAACTAATTTTAGGGCCACAATGCGTCATGGACACTATCTTTAGATAGCAAATACGGATCTCAAGGGCCATGCTTTTGCTCGTGGAAACCAAAAATACGTCATAGTTGTCGCCCCCGGCACTTTGGGCGGCCAATGCCATTGTCAAGCCACCAAGCCAAGCTACATGAAAAGTCAAAATGGCCGCTCGGGCCGGCAGTTCGCAACGTATGATGTGGGAACAGTCCTACAGTTGGGACGCAACAGTGGGGTTACCAATCCATCGGGTTATATTGGAGCTGTGCCAGGACCGGCCGAAAACGACGTAACAGCCGGGAAAACGCAGCACCCGGTAACGTAAAAAAGGGGTTCTACTGTATATAGGTAAGACATGATGGGTGGTGTAGTAAGTGAATTACTACACCGAGTCGTCATCGCGTACGATTTCACTTCGACGACACGGTTTTTCGCTCGAGGACATTGACGGTCGACTGAAAGATGAGACATATAAGGCTTTTGCCTTAATAATTCGATGCAGACGAGTGAACTTGTGTGCAATACCAAGCAGCCGCGCCACTGCAGCAGCAGCCAACGCGACCAACCGCTAGCCGGATTCGACCGCAGTGCCGTTAGTTCGCGCAAGCACCGCGTGGTCCACATGCCTGCGCTGGCCAATATGCGGAGCTCCAAAACCGAGTTACTTCTAGTAACGTCAGAACACACACCGTGCGGTGACAGCGTTATCGCTCTTCGGCTTTAGAAGGAACAGCTTGGCAGTGGCGACGACCTAGGTGTGCATCGCCTTACGCCTGCTATTTCCTTTGGTGCAGATTGTCTCTGCGCAGCCGCACTTGTGCGCCACGTCAGCATCGGCCGAGACCACGTGACCTAACACGCTTCTCGGCACGGATCGACAACAGGAGGCGCGGCACGGCACTCTTCGGCGGCGCTGATATCTGCAAGAAAGGCCTGACGTCACCCATTCCAGAGCTACAAAAGGAGCCTTCTTGCGCTTACTGCATTCACTTGGCAGTGGCGACGACCTAGGTGTGCATCGCCTTACGCCTGCTGTTTCCTTTGGTGCAGATTGTCTCTGCGCAGCCGCACTTGTGCGCCACGTCAGCATCGGCCGAGACCACGTGACCTAACACGCTTCTCGGCACGGATCGACAACAGGAGGCGCGGCACGGCACTCTTCGGCGGCGCTGATATCTGCAAGAAAGGCCTGACGTCACCCATTCCAGAGCTACAAAAGGAGCCTTCTTGCGCTTACTGCATTCACTTGGCAGTGGCGACGACCTAGGTGTGCATCGCCTTACGCCTGCTATTTCCTTTGGTGCAGGTTAGTTAAGTTTTCTCTTTTTTGTTTCGTTTTCTTTTTTTTTTTTTTCGTCGCTGCTGCCAAGTGTGTGCCTCGCCTTGCTTGTGTGACGATGTCAAAGGAGTTTGCGAAAGCGAAAGACGAAATCCTTCAGAAACTAAAAGATGAACTCAAGATAGAATTGAAATCGTCGCGCGAGGCGTACGAGAGAGACCTGCGCAATGAAATTCGTGATCTGAAAAATGAGCAGCGAAACATGACACAGAGCATCGAATTCGCGCATAGAGAAATAGACGACTTAAAGAAGAGATTTGAAGCTGAAGTGGCAAAAAACACTCAGCTTTTGAAAGAGAACCAGGCAATCAATGCAAAGTACGTTTCCTTGGAAAGAAAGAACGGCGAGCTGGAGAACCAGATAGTTCATCTTGAACAATATTCTAGGAATGCCAATCTTGAAATCCAAGGAGTCGTTAAGACAGAAAATGAAAGTGTCGTTGCCATACTGTCCACTATCGGAGATGCTATTGAAGAACCAATCAGTGAGTGTGATATCGAGACTTGTCATCGCGTCCCCACGCGTAATCCGGATAAAACTAACATTATCGTGCAATTCAAGTCCCGGTCGAAGCGCGACATGACTTTAAAGAAAGCGAGAAAAGCCCGGCTTACTAATAACAGCCTAGGACTTGGCAGTCCAAGTCCTATCTATTTAAATGAGCATCTTTGTCCTACACTAAAGAGACTTCTCAGTATGGCTATTAGGCGTAAGAAGGACTGCCAGTGGAGATCCGTTTGGACCCACAATGGAAGGATTTTTGCAAGGCAGTCAGACAGTTCTAGCGCCATATCCATAACTTGTGAAGACGACCTCAATAAGATAACATCGGTGTAATTAGCCCCCCTCTTTGTGCGTACAGTTTAAGCTTTTAAAATGCGTTACCACGATTTTGCATTGCCCCATGAAATTCTTCCATGTTCTTCTATGTACGATTCTGTTTTGCATATTAACACACGCTCTGCCCTCGCTAAGCATGACCAGATTGCCTATTTCCTAGGCGAATTCTCTTTTCAGTATAGTATTTTAATGCTTACCGAAACATGGTATTACGACGGGTGTGCAATGCTCCATCTTAATGGATACAAAAACTTTTTTATCAATCGCAGTAGTCGTAGGGGCGGTGGCGTCGCTATTTATGTTAAGGCTTCTAAAGAATATGAGGTAATATCAGATTATACATGCATTACAAACGATTACGAGGTACTAACACTGAAACGAAACGCTGACGTCATTACTGTCGTTTATCGCCCACCAAATGGGAATTTTGGGCACTTTATGAATTTTTTTGAAAACTTCTTGCAATTTGTTTTCACAAATAGTCTGAAACTCGTTTGTGGTGGAGACTTTAATATAAATACCCTTGAAGCCAGCACCTGCGTTCAAGATTTTAACAACACCATTTCGTCTTCGGGCTTTGTGAATATAATGACTACTCCGACACGCATCACTGTACTAACTTCGTCAATACTTGATTTGTTTATTACCAACGCGGAAACTAGAGTCACTGATGCGGGAACCATAGCCTCTGACATAAGTGACCACTGCCCAATCTTTATGATTTTCTTCCCCCCCAAAGTTCATACAAATAGTCTAAGGAACGCAATTACAGTGCAGTATGTATCAGACGATGCTTTACTTTTATATTCGGAATAAAAAACGTGAATGAAGCATATTCTAAGTTCATTGAAAATTTTCAGCGAATATACGCTAGACATTTTCCTTTTACAACTTTCAAACCATCAAAACGAATAAGAAAACCTTGGGTCACTCCTTCCCACAGGAAAGCTATTAATAAGAAAAATCGATTATTTCACACCTTTTTACGTACAAGAGCACCATCTGACTTGAAAGACTTTAAAACTTTCAGAAATAAACTGAACGCCGAGCTTAGGTTGGCAAAGTTGGGATATTATCAGCGGTTGTTTTCTGATATAAAGAAACAGCAGCCTGACGCCGCATGGAAAGTGCTAAATAGGGTTCTCGGTCGCGAAAGTAAAACGGAAACGCCCTCGAAGTTAACGCAAAATAACCATGAAATAGTTGGTCAGGCGCTTGTTGATCATTTTAACCAAGCGTTTCTAAAACACGCTCTTCCAGATAGTAACCTACAGGTTATCAGACCGTCCAACAATTGCCCTGCTGAGAGCTTTGCTCTGCATGAAATAAGTGAAGCTGAGGTTTATCGAACATTTCTAGGTCTACGGAACAGCAAGGCTTTAGATATAGATAACCTACAAATAAAGCCCATAAAATATGTTATCGAATGCATTGCGCCTGCGCTCACTCACATATTCAATCTCGCTATCCAATCAGGTCAAATTCCTGACGCACTGAAACGATCCAAGGTAACAGTCATTTACAAAGGGGGCAATAAAAATGAGACAACAAATTATAGGCCAATATCTGTTGTACCAATTTTTTCTAAAGGCTTAGAAAAGATATTGTTTTCTCGACTGACTAACTTCTTTGACAAAATAAATCTTCTTTCCGACGCGCAGTTTGGCTTTAGGAAAGGACGCTCTACTGAAACAGCTTTATTAACTCTTAAAGAAAGTGTGCTACAAAACATCGAAAATAAACATATAACTCTTGGTCTTTTCGTTGATTACAGTAAAGCATTTGATTCACTTAACCATAACATACTGATACTAAACTCTCGGACTACGGGGTTCGTGGTAAGCAGCTCGAACTACTCCGTTCGTACTTGGCCAACAGGACTCAGTGTGTGTACATTGGCAATTACCATTCATCTCCCCTCCATATAAAATGTGGTGTGCCCCAAGGCAGTATTTTAGGTCCTCTTTTGTTTAATGTATATATAAACGATATTGTAGGTATTGACGCAAGCTCAAAATTTATCATATATGCCGATGATAGCACTATTCTACTCTCCGGAACTGATGAAGCCGACCTAGCATCAAGATGTAATCACGTTCTTGAGAAACTCGTATTTTGGTCACATTCGAACTGCCTCAAAATTAACCCAGCTAAAACCAAGGTACTTTTCTTCCGTGCAAAAAATAAAGTAATTAATTTACAACAGAATATATACTGCGACGGGCACAGGATAGAAATCGTTAATGAATATAAAATTCTCGGAGTAACATTTAGCTCAAATCTCTCATGGGATTCGCATGTTGACAACTTATGCAAAAAACTTTCAATGACCACAGGAGCTCTATCTCGTTGCCGTGCAATTCTCCCAGTGGAAGCAAAAAAACAGATTTATTATGCGCTGTTCGCTTCTCATATTAACTACTGTAGTCTCGTATGGTTGACCACTACACAAAGAAATATTACAAGGATTTGTTTATTACAAAAGAAAGTTGTTCGCAATATCGCAAATATCGATTATTTAGCTTCCACAGAATATTATTTTAAGTTGTACAACATTATGAAAATACAACATATGTATGAATTTCGTGTTCTGCGTTCATTCTATCTGTCTTCACCTACTTTTAAAAATTTTATTACCACAATAGCACTGCTTCAGCAATATACCAATGTTCGTACACGTTGTCCTGACTTTTGGCTTATACCACGTTTCCGTACTTTTTACAAGCTTCAGTCTTTGAAATATAATCTTCCGGTAATCCTCAATAAATACGAACATATAGCGAAGCCCACACTAGCATTACTACATCAGCTCTTTTCTTAGATCATACCTACCACTATTGTCCTGAAGCTACATACATTAGTAATTCTTTTTTTTTTTTTAACAGAAGCTAAATCATCCTGTGTCTGCTTGTATTTGACGCTGTGGTGTTTTAGATTGCAATATCTTTTCCTGATGTATTATATGTGTATGTGTGTATGCATATGTGAAATCACACGTATATGTGTATGTATATATGTGTGTGTATATATATATGTATGTGTTATTTTCCCATTTCATTATATTCGACCTTTTATATATTTTTTCTTCGTATATAAATAATTTTTTTTTATTTTATAGTCATATATCTAGTATTGTGTCTTCTTACTCCTATAGTGTATTCTTATTCTGATGAACTAGTATTTTCTGTTTTGTATGTTTTGTTTAACGGCTCGACATGCACGTCGAGGTCAAGCCCTGCCTTGAATATGGTGTCCGGGCCTCTGTCAAGCTGCAGACCGCAGCTTTTAGCCCTGTCAACCACCAAATTTGTTTTGGAAATAAATTTGAATTGAATTGAATTGAATTGAGCTATGCGCCAAAGCCAATTTTAGGGCCCTAACGCGTCATAGACACCATCTTTAGATAGTAAATACAGATCTCAAAGGCCATGCTTTTGCTGGTGGAAACCGAAAATACGTCATAGGTGTAGCCCCCAGCACTTTGGGCAGCCAATCCCATCGTCAAGCCACCAAGCCAAATGACATGAAAACATGGCCGCTTGGGCCAGCAGTTCGCAACGCATGATGCGGGAACGGTCCCACAGTTGCGACGCAACAACGGGGTTACAGTCGAATCCCGCTACAACGAAATAGACGGGGAGCGCGAAAAATTTCGTTGTCGCGGAAATTCGTTGTCGCGATATTATTCAAATACATAGGTGACACGTGACTCGCTGACGCAAAAATCAATCTTTAATGCCAAAAATCTGTCAGCTTAGCTTGCTTCCGCTTCCTGCCAAGCGATGGCACAACGAGGTTCTCGCATGCCGCCAGCAAAGCCATTGCCTGATCGTTGTCCGTGGTCCCGATAGAACGCCTGATCGTGTCGAATGCGTCCATTACCTGCGATGTAGTCGGTTGTCCGGGCTGACGTTGCGCGGCTGCGTCATCTTCGTCCGACGAAACACAGTCTTCCCGGACGCTGTTCAGGATGTCTTCGTCGGTCATTTCCTCGCGCACCACCACGCACGAGTCAGCTTGGATGTACTCGTCTGGATGTACACCGGCGGGCACATCTCCACTTTCCAGCAGGGCTGCCCACGCGGCTTCGACTTCATCAGACGGCGACCCGTCTCCATCTATATCTTTGTTTTCGGAGTCCGAAGTCTCGGTGGCCTGCGCGCTGAACCCAGCATGGCGGAAGCAATTTCTGATTATGGCGCTTCTCGTTGCGCACCACGAAGCGGCAATCATTTGGAGCGCCATAAACAGGTCTACTTTTGTTTTGCGGCCCAACTGCGTATTTAGAAGCAGCCTTTGAATGAGGCGCTCATGGTAGGCCTGCTTGACGCTCTGGATGACCCCTTGGTCGAGGGGTTGAATGATGGAGGTGCAGTTCGGTGGGAAAAACTTTAACTGCACGTTTTCCAGCTCGGCGTCGTCCTCTATGATGTGGGCGGAACAATTGTCTAAGAGTAGACAAACCTTTCGGCCTTGCCTGCCCATGTCCCGGTCGAAAGCCTGGACCCACTCTCCGAAAATAGCCCGGGTCATCCACGCCCGAGTGTTAGCCATGTACTTCACGGGAAGGCTCCGGTTTCCTTTGAAGCAGTGTGGTTTGGCACTTTTGCCGATGACCAACAGCGGCCGCTTGTCCGAACCGTCCATGTTGGCGCACAGGAGCACGGTTATTCGCTTCTTACTGTGCTTGCCTCCGTGGCAGCGCAGCCCCTTAAAATCCAGGGTCCTGGTGGGTAGCATTTCGTAAAAGAGTCCGGTCTCATCTGCATTGTAAATATCCGACGGTGAGTAGTCATTCAGGATGCCTGCGAGGCTAGCTGACATCCACGCAGCGGCGTCGTCACTATCCGCCGAAGCGGCTTCACCGCACAAAACTTTGCCGATGATGCTGTGGCGCGACTTGAATCTGTTCAGCCAACCTACCCTGGCCTTAAAGTCATCTATGCCTAGCAAGCAGGCATAATTCAGTGCTTTTTGTCGCACAATATCACCGCTAAGAGCGATCTTCTTGGCCCGCGTCTCCACAAACCAGGTGTATACTGCCTTGTCCAAGTCCTCGTGCACCGGCTGAGTCACTTTCTTGTGTTTCGCTGACGTCCCGGAAGCTAGCGCTTTCGCTATAGCGTCCTTGCACTTCAGTATAGTAGAAAGGGAGCTCGCCGGAATCCCAAATTCTTCCGCGATGACTGACTTTCTCTTTCCGCCTTCAGCCTGGGCGATAACTTTAGCCTTCTCTTCCAGCGACAAAAACTTCCGCTTCTTTGTCGGCGGCGACATGCTTCTCGGAATACCGATTTGACACCTTCGGGAGACAATGACCAACTGGCGTGCAATCGCTTGTTGTCAAGCGTGCATCGCGTGAACGCCTCGGCGCACCCTACCGGGATTTGACCTCGCAACTGCAACTTTTTAATTGGTGTTGTACACCCGAGAAATTCTCACGAAACGTTATAGAACATTAATAATTAGACATACTATAAAAATAAAATTGATGCGTGTATGTAATTTATAGGCGTATTATTTTTCTAACAAATATGACCCAAAACGTTTCTTCGGAGCTCGGATGCTCCTCCATACGGGCGCGTTGCATCGCCATCACTAACGCGGCATGGCGGCTTTGTTTTGTTTACATTGCAGCCCGAGCAGCTCAAGTTTCTGTGTGTTTACGCTATGAAGGTCGATGGTTTGTTAAGGCATGAAAAAAGAGTTTTAGGGGTTTCGGTGAGCTGCCGTTTAAAAAATTTTGCTCACGTCTGCTTCGTAAAAATTTTGTTGAAGTGAAAATGTGTTCGTGAAGTAGTTCGTTTTGGAGGGAATGTCAATGCATTATGTTCTATGGGACATCGACGGGGAATGAAAAAAACTTCGTTGTGGTGAAAATTTCGTTGAAGCGGACGTCGTTGTGCCGGGATTCGACTGTACCAATGCATTGGGTCCTATGGGAGCTATGCTGAGACCATACGAAAACGGTGTAACAGCAGGGAAAACACAGCACCCGGGAACGTAATAGCGGGGTTCAACTGTACCATGGCTGTAAAGGGGCCTAAAATCAGTCAATGTGTAAGTGCGTAAAACATATGTGCTAAAAATATGACAATGATTAGTGAGGTATGCTATGACCGTAACATATACATAGAGAAGTGATTAGCACATAAAAATGTAAAAGTATGGAAGTAGCACTAAGGCTGGATGGACAGCACCATGATGATTGAGTGTCTCCATGTTGTGTGGGGAAAACGTTCAAGCGCACACCTGAAGATTCTGGCAATGCTCGTGTTAGATGCATTCAAAGGTCACCTGACTGGCGAGGTCAAGGACGCACTTGCTAGGGACAACACCGACCTGGTTGTTATTCCTGGAGGCACGACGTCGCAGCTCCAACCACTCGATGTCTATAGAAACAAGCCGTTCAAAGATCTTGTACAACAGGAATACGAGCAGTGGCTTGAAGACAACAATTGTCAACTGATGCCAGCGGGTCCCATCAAGCGAGCGTCAGTCTGCGAAGTCGCACGATGGATCAGCAATGTGTGGGAGGCTTTGCCATCTTTAATAGTATCGAGGGCATTCCTGAAGTGCTTCCTATCCAATAATCTTGACGGCACAAATGACGACGCAGTTGTTACCGAGAGTGACAAAGACTTGAGCAGTGATGACGAGTAATTGAGCATGCACCTATCTCCTATTACCTTCCAACGGCTGCAACGATAAATGAAGCCCTGCAGGCATCCACCTTTCCTTTGCTGTTTCCAGTTGCATCACTTCGCGTTATAATCGTAATATTTTTTTTTCCATTTTTTTTTTCATAGTGACCGAAAGTACCACCCTCGTGTTATATTCGCGGTTGCGTAATTTAAGTGCAAATACGGTACTTGGCAGGCTACGCTGCTGAAGCTACACAAGGGGTGCAGTCAGACAAGTGTCACCCTGCAATTTGCAGTGCAGTTCTTGATCTGCAAATGTTTCTACAGAATACCTACTTCATATACAGGGTGTTTCACTTAACTTGGGCCAAACTTTAATAATATGGAAATGCTACGTAGCTGGACAGAACCAAGATAATGTTGCTTGCCATCGCTTGGAGATACTCAGACTGTTTTTGGCATCCTGCCTAAAGATAATCAGTCTTAATTAATCGACTTCTCAATTATTATAGTTAGATGAAAAGTGTCAATGAGAAAATTGTAGAGCAACATGAGAAACTGCCGATACAGTTTTCTGTTGCTCATATGTGCTACATAAAAGTGTTTTTCTGAGCATGAAAGAAGCCTGCGAATACACGAAAAGTGCCTCGAGTGACCAGTCGTGCGGTAATTTTGCGTGTATTCTCGGGCGTCTTTCACGCTCAGAAAAACGTAATTATGTAGCACGTATTGAGCAACTTAAAGCTGTATCGGTACTTTCTCATGTTGCTCTACAATTTTCTCATTGACACTTTTCATCTAATTATAATAATTGAGAAGTCGATTAATTAACTAAAACTAATTATCTTTAGGCAGGACGCCAAAAACAGTGAGTATCTCCAAGCGATGGCAAGCAACATCATCTTGGTTCTGTCCAGCTACGTAGCATTTCCATATTTTTAAAGTTTGGCCCAAGTTAACTAAACACCCTGTAGAGTACAACTCTGCTTATATGTCTTTAGGGGAACAGTAATAAAGAACACAGGACACATAGGTGTTTACAAGCGAAAGCATTATCCTGGCACAGAGGCAATAATTCTATTGCCAGTGGACGCCAACGCGTCTAGTGCTAGTCACATGACGTCTTGCGAAAGTCAAAGTATTAGCGAAAATGATTGTCAGAGGATATTACCCCCTGTTCTTCCATTAGTCACCATTTACCAATGTAACATCTTGCCAGCTAAATATGGTACAGACCTCAGGTGGCTGGCATTGTGAGATTCCGGGCTCGGCGACGTTGTCGGCCAGCAGGCAGTGTGGGGGGAGAACGAGGCTGCAGGGTTGGTCAGCTGGAGAGGGAGGCCCCCTCCACGTTGGGCTGCTGCACCGTGGGCAACGGCTGTGGCGACGGGGGTGGCGGTGGTGGGGGTGCAAACCCCAGCCCCGGGCGACCTCGTGGACGAACATGCGCCGGCACCGGCAGCAGTACCCCTGCACCGGCTGGCCCCAGCCCCCGACCGGGCTCCCAGCCAAGCCGCCGGAGCAGCTGGTGGCCCACACTGGACTCTCCCACGGGAGGAGCCTTGCTGCCTACCAGTCCTACACGCACACAAGAAAATTTCATTTTAGAACAGCGCCAAAAAAACATGGACAAAGGAGAACACGGGACGAGCGCTGTCTGCCAACATCTTTATTGAAGCCTGGGCAAATATATACTATTTGCAACGAGCAGAAAGAGAGAGAAAAAAAAAAAGAAGAAAGGGAAGGGGAGTCATCGTCTGTCAACTGTTGCTGCGCATGAGTAAAAAACATAAAACTATACAAATGTAACAATACACATAGTAGACAAAGGCCAAACTGATTAACTCCTAAGGAACTTAAGTTCCTTATTGCAAAGAGCTATAGAAGGGGCACTTACACAAGTGGCTCCTAGCTGACACATTGAACAGGCCTCCAAGATTTCCCTGGCCATCTGATTGCTGTACTTTCTCAACACACGTGTGTCATCTAAGAGGGGTGAACAGCCACACCTTGCACAATGAACAGCCAGATTACTATCAGTCTTAACCTTGACACAGTACGTATGCTCACGCAAACGTTCATCAAGACACCATCCCATTTGCCCTATGGAAGTGCAGCCGCAAGAGGTAGAAATGAAATATACACTACAATAGTATAGCAATCTACAGGCTTTGCGACACATTGCTTATTGCACAGTCCAGGTGTTCTCCGGCTCTCGTTGACTTTCTTGCACAACCTTCCCGACTTGTTAGGTGCGGTAAACACCACCTTTACACCAGCCCGGCCTGCGGCTTTCTTGATGTGATGGGACACACCATGTATATACAGGATCGCAACAAGTCTTCGTTAGGCCCTCAACCACTTCGCACGGTTTTTTTGGGGAACAAACATCTTGCAATAAAGCTTCCACCAAGGATGACAGCAGTCGTACTGGATAGCCACTTGCCGCTGGGCTTGAATGGTGAAGCTGCTGGACATCAAGTGGGGGCAAGAGCGAACGACTGCATTTCTAAGGGCCCCTGGGGTGATGGAGCGCTTCACCACTTTTGAATGATTGGATGTGTAGGGGAAGGTGTTTGGAACGCGGGGCATACATCCGCAATAGTCACAATGAAATAGCCAGTTAGTGCACAGTCATATGACATTGCACAGCAATGCCAGTGGTGGCTACAACTCGTGGTTGAAACATGCATTAGGGACTGTATCCTTGGTTAAAAGCACTTTTGCGGATGCTTTTCACTTTTGCATGATGCAGTGTGCATCCTGTTCACTGGCTTCGACATGGCGGCCATGACGTTTATTGGCGCAGTACCAAAAAACATAGATTTGAGATTGGGATTCATGGCTGTTACTCAAAGGAAAGCATCGCTCGGATATGTGTTTGGACGCTACCTATTGTGGAACTCGGCAGCATGCAGCTGGTACAGCTGCAAGAGTACAACGAAGACCAATGTCGCAGCAGGCTGTGGTGCATTTCGAGAGTGCATTTAGGCGGCCGTCCCTGTGGCAAGCACCGGCGGCGGCGTAAGCGTTGCTGGTGGCTACTCACACTACGCCACTAGGGCTGCACCATCCAGAATGCCATCCCCTCTATGCTTCGACGAGTGCTCTCTTTGGAGCATGCGCAGAACGATCCCTAACCAGCACGCAGCTTTAAATGGCTGTCTGTGACCATCAGCAAAGCGGCATGGACACCAATTTTCTTTGCGCAATGCATTGTGGGTACGCGCAGACGGAGCAAAAGCCACTCGACATCGGGTACGTCAGACCCCGTTGGCCGTGTCTGGTTACGTTGACTGCGCCAGTGTGTCGAACTATAGACATTGTTCTCGCCAACGTGACGTAGTGTGGGTGCGCGTGCGCTCATGCTATGTAGGACTACATATGTGCCTTAACTGAGCGATCGAGCAGTGCGAAAGATCAAAAATTTAACGCGGAGCGCAGCAGGGGATGAAAGACGGGAGGAGGAAAGCGGAAGAGGAGGCTACAGCGAAACCATTAGGCAGAAAATGGAGGAGGAGGATATGGCAAAAGGGTGAGAAGAAAAGCATAGTGCAGAGACGATGGCTATGAGATGGCACCAGAGTAGTATGCGTCATCTAGGGGATCTATCGGCGGCAGCGGCTTTGAATCGCGGCCACACGTCGCCCACGCGCTGGCTCTCACGATCTCCAGATTAGCGAGGCAATCGTGCCACACTTCGCACCATTTGCAATGTGCTGCACGGGACAGATTGTCTGTGCCAGCCGATATATCGCGAAATGAAAACACGTACAGTCGAATCTCGTTCATTCGAACACACTTAATTTGAACTTCCTGTTTATTCGAACTGATGCTGTGCTCCCGTCAAAGTTACGTGTATTCCAATGGGCGAAAACGCTTGGTAATTTCAATGTGCAAGCATTTGCGACAGTTAATTCGAACATACCGCGCTCCAACAATGCTCTCAGCAGCGTGTCAAAACATGTGGCGGCGCCTCGCCATAGATCCCACCATAGAGCAAAAGCTTAGGCGAGACCCCTCAACGCCGCGCGCAATGCAAAAAGAAATGTTGCAGTTTAGCCCAATAGGGCGAAGCATCGATTGCAATATCAAATTATTAGACAAAAAATGCCAGGCCTGTGCGGCACACGCAGCACAGTCACAGCGTAAGCTAGATGAGCACTACAGTACTACCTAGAAATTTGAGCGAATGTGTCAGGAACGCGCTTGGGACGCTGTCGCATGTGCAAGCTGATGCGTTCCATCGCCGATGGCTAGCGCCTTTCCCACTCTCAAATAGCAAGCGCTTGCGTGGCTCAGTGGTAGAGTATCCGCCTTCCACGCAGCGGGCCTGGGTTCGATCCCGGCGGAGAGCGGGTAATTTTTTTTGCATGCGATAGCGGCTACGAGCGGCGGCAGCGGCATCATTGCGACCCGAAATGGATATTGGAATGAGCCCATAACAGCTTACGCTGTAATAAACGAACTAAGGATAGTGGTTTTATCACCTGTATAAACTTGTAAACATTCGCTTACGAACTAAATTAACTAGCACGGTGTAACGTGTGCACAGATAAACATGAAGACAACTTGCTCGATGACCATGGCAACTTTCAGTCAAAACGCTGGAGTTAGGAGGAGCGGCAATAGGAGCGAGCGAATTGACCTTCATGCCGTCTCTCGCTTCAACGCAAACTAAACGTCGAAAGCACAGCGCATACGAAGCTACTGGCACTTGTTGCACTTCGATCACATCGCTGGTCGCTTTGAAGATGAGGCCTGTACAGGCCGAACTTCTTTCACACCTCAGATCGCTTTCAAGATATAGCGCCCATGCGGCCGCCACCGGAATAACACCCCCCCTCTCATTTCCCCCACTCTGTGCCATGCGCTTCCACCCCACCTTTCTCCCTCACACGTGCGAGATTGAGCCGCAATCGTCGGCTGACCCTGGCAAGCTTTCACTCGCACATGCAGCGTACGGCGCGGGGCGACAATTTTACCGTGTTTGGACTTTATAAAAAAAAAATTTAATTGTGGGGTTTTACGTGCCAAAACCACGATTTGATTATGAGGTGCGTAGTGCTCCGGAATAATTTGGACCACCCAGGGTTCTGTAACGTGCACCTAAAACTAAGTCATCATCATCAGCCTATATTTTATGTCCACTGTAGGACGAAGGCCTCTCCCTGCGATCTCCAATTACCCCTGTCTTGCGCTAGCATATTCCAACTTGCGCCTGCAAATTTCCTAACTTCATCACCCCAACTGGTTTTCTGCCGACCTCGACTGCGCTTCCCTTCTCTTGGTATCCATTCTGTAACCCTAATGGTCCACCGATTATCCATCCTATGCATTACATGGCCTGCCCAGCTCCATTTCTTCCGCTTAATGTCAACTATAATATCGGCTATCCCCGTTTGTTCTCTGATCCACACCGCTCTCTTCCTGTCTCGTTAACGTTAGTCCTAAGATTTTTCGTTCCATCGCTCTGCGGTCCTTAACTTCTTCTCGAGCTTCTTTGTTATCCTCCAAGTTTCTGCCCCATATATTTTGCCCCCATCGAAATGTGGCCGCCGTGGCTGGGATTCGACCCCGCAACCTCGTGCTTAGCAGCCTAGCACCATAGCCACTAAGCAACCGTGGCGGGTGGACTTTATACGGAACTACAGCAGAATGCGCTAGGAATGTCCATATAATTGCTATCGCAATAAAATGACCTTGGCGGAGATTTAACCCTCTCTCAAATGGCAAGGACACCGTTTCTGCAGAGCTTGCATGTACATGCCAACATCCCAGCCACGCGGAGAAAATGGCAGTGAACCGGGTAAGCCGTTCTCCTTTACGCTTCCTCTATTTTCCGGTCACGTGTTCACCTTGAATGCTGTGGCTACGGCGCAGAGGGAAGCAGTGGCGGAGGCCCAGTCCAGCCAACGAAATTGCCCACGCCGGCCAACACTCGCTTCCCTATAACGGCAGAAAATGAAACTTCAGGGAGCGGGCTAAGCTGGCACCGGCATGGCGGCGGGCATGCAAGCAAACAGTCGAAGGTGAGGGAGCTACGAGGGAGTTTAGACCGAAGGCGAGGGGAGCCACTGCCACCGAAGCGGCAGATTTGTCGAGGCCAAAATCCACTTCCCTGCCGCCCTCCTCCCACACCTTCGACGGTCACCGTGTGCGCCCGGCGCCATGCCGGCGCCAGCTTAGCCCGCTCCTTGAAGTTTCATTTTCTGCTGTTATCGGGAAGCGACCGTTGGCCGGCGTGGGCAGTTTCGTGGTCCTCGCTCGCTGTGTGCTAGCGCGCAATGATATTTCTCGACTTGCACCATTTGTACATCGTATTCTGGTGCACGAATACTTTGAGAATAAGTCCTTATAATTCGAACTTGTTTTAATCCGAACAAATTTTCAGGCCCCTTTGAGCACAAATTATCGAGATTTGACTGTAAAGTAAAACCCCTGTGATACGATCACGGCTGGTACGAATTTCGGTGTGATACGAATTCATAACATTCCCCGGCCGAAATACATTGCTCACAATACGAAAAAAATCGGCTGTTCCAGACGCGTTGCTGCGCCGCTGCGGATCATACTGTCACGTAGTAGTGACGGTATAGAAAACAGTCGCAAAACTGTCTATGACCAAACTGGTTGTTTATTGGGCGAACCTGTGCCCACAAAAGCAAGCTACACTCAAAGCACAACGATAGCGGCGAACACAGTCGGCGATCGTCGAAAATCTGATCAGCGGCGAAGCGCGTCGGCTTTTATACCTGAGTCATCGAAGGTTCCAGATTATCCATGATGCCCGCGTGTCTTCCAGAAAGTTCTAGACAATTCGCGTCGGTCATACAATCAGATAACATAAGCGTCGGTGAAAACAGGCAACGGAAAGAAGCATCGATAACGTTCTAGAAACTTCCGATACAGGCGCGTCCTGCGCCGAGCGATAACATTTAACATTTGTTAGCCGGTGGAAATCGGCCACCGGTGAAAGATAAACATGTATACGTGTCAATACCCTCCCCTTAAAAAGCATCGTCCCGATGCTACAAACACGAAAGCGAAAACAAAACCATGCGTAATAAAAAAAATAACAAAGCAACAAAGTACCTAACGTCGTCAGCGGACGTAGAAAGGTTTAAGACGCACCACATGGATGACTTCAGGTCGTGCCCGGCGCCGCTGTGATTGCGAAATGCCGTCTGGCACGACCTCATAGTCCAGTGCGCCAATACGTCGGAATATCTTATATGGTCCGAAATAGCGACGCAACAGTTTCTCGCTAAGTCCTCGTCGGCGTATCGGAGTCCAGACCCAAACACGGTCGCCGGGCTGGTACTCGACGTAGCGTCGTCGTAGATTGTAGTGTCGGCTGTCGGTCCTCTGCTGGTTCTTGATGCGCAGGCGGGCGAGCTGTCGACCTTCTTCGGCACGCTGCAAATAAGTGGCAACGCCGAGATTTTCTTCGTCAGCGACGTCTGGTAGCATGGCGTCAAGCGTCGTTGCCGGGTTCCTTCCGTAGACCAGGTTGAACGGCGCCATGTGCGTCGTTTCTTGCACGGCCGTGTTGTATGCGAAGGTCACATACGGAAGGATGGCATCCCATGTCTTGCGTTCGACGTCGACGTACATTGGCAGCATGTCGGCGATGGTCTTATTTAGGCGCTCGGTGAGGCCATTCGTCTACGGGTGGTAGGCGCTGGTGCGGCGATGGCTTGTCTGGCTGTACCTCAGGATGGCTTGAGTTAGTTCTGCCGTAAAGGCCGTGCCTCTGTCGGTGATGAGGACTTCTGGGGCACCGTGACGCAGGAGGATGTTCTCAACGAAGAATCGGGCTACCTCGGCGGCACTGCCTTTGGGCAAGGCTTTTGTTTTGGCGTAGCGGGTGAGGTAGTCCGTAGCGACGATGATCCATTTATTCCCGGACGTCGACGTCGGAAAAGGCCCCAGTAAGTCCATCCCGATCTGCTGGAACGGTCGGCGAGGTGGCTCGATTGGCTGTAGAAGGCCGGCTGGCTTTGTCGGCGGTGTTTTGCGTCACTGACAGTGTCGGCATGTCCTTACGTAATGGGCGACGTCGGCAGAGAGGCGAGGCCAGTAGTATTTTTCTTGTATCCTCGCGAGAGTGCGTGAAAAACCGAGATGTCCAGCCGTTGGGTCGTCATGGAGAGTTTGCAGAACCTCTGGACGCAATGCTGAGGGTACCACGAGGAGGTAGTTGGCTCGGAGAGGCGAGAAGTTCTTCTTTAGGAGAATGTCGTTTTGCAAGAAAAACGACGCCAATCCTCGCCTGAACACCTTCGGCACAATGACGGTCTTGCCTTCCAGATAGTCTACAAGGCTCCTTAGTTCCGGGTCGGCTCGTTGTTGTTCGGCGAATTCGTCGGCGCTGATGGGTCCCAAGAAAGTGTCGTCATCCTGGTCGTCTTGTGGCGGCGGTTCGACGGGGGCGCAAGGCAAACAATCGGCGTCAGAGTGATTTCGCCCGGACTTGTAATCGACGGTGATGTCGAATGCTTGAAGTCTCAGGCTCCAGCGTGCGAGGCGGCCTGAAGGATCCTTCAAGTTAGCTAGCCAACACAAGGCGTCGTGGTCGCTCACAACTTTAAAGTGCCTGCCATAGAGGTAGGGGCGAAACTTTGATGTAGCCCAGATGATGGCGAGGCACTCGTTTTCTGTTGTGGAATAATTTGCTTCCGCCTTCGATAGTGACCGGCTAGCGTAACTTACAACCTTTTCTAGTCTGTCAGTCCTCTGCACAAGCACGGCGCCGAGTCCTATGCTGCTTGCGTCGGCGTGGACTTCGGTATCGGCGTTTTCGTCGAAATGCGCAAGTATTGGCGGCGATTGCAGGCGTCACTTCAGTTCTTCGAATGCTTCGACTTGCAGCGTCTCCCACTTGAACTCGACGTTGGCCTTCGTGAGATACGTCAGTGGCTCAGCGATCCGCGAAAAATTCTTGACGAAGAGCCTGTAATAGGCGCACAGTCCAAGAAATCTACGCACTGCCTTCTTGTCAGCGGGCGGATGAAAGTTGGAGATGGCCGCAGTTTTCTGAGGGTCGGGGCGCACTCCAGACTTGTTGATGACGTGGCCCAAAAACAAGAGCTCCTCATATGCGAAGCGGCACTTTTCGGGCTTTAACATGAGTCCGGAGGTTTTGATTGCTTGAAGAACTGTTTCAAAGCGCCGCAGGTGTTCTTCGAAGCAGGAGGCAAACACAACGACGTCGTCCAAATAGACGAGGCAAGTCTGCCACTTCAAGCCTGCCAGTACTGTATCCATGACGCGTTGGAAAGTCGCAGGTGCCGAGCAGAGACCAAACGGCATGACCTTGAACTCGAACAGTCCGTCTGGTGTTATAAAGGCAGTCTTCTCCCGGTCCCTCTCGTCGACTTCGATTTGCCAGTAGCCGGTTTTGAGGTCCATCGACGAAAAATACTTTGCGTTGTAGAGTTGATCCAAGGCGTCGTCAATCTGTGGGAGGGGGTATACGTCCTTCTTCGTGATCTTGTTGAGGCGACGATAATCGACGCAGAAACGTAGGGTTCCATCGTTCTTCTTCACTAACACCACGGGGGACGCCCACGGACTCTTGGACGGCTGGATGATGTCGTCGCGTAGCATTTCGTCGACTTGTTGCCTTATGGCCTCGCGTTCGCGCGCCGAAACTCGGTACGGGCTCTGACGGAGTGGGCGGACATATTCGTCGCTTATAATGCGGTGCTTGGCGACAGGGGTTTGTCGAACTTTTGACGACGACGAGAAGCAGTCCTTGTATTGCAGGAGCAGAGCTTTTAGCTGTTCTTTCTTATGATTTGGAAGGTTCTGATTGACGTCGAAAGTTGGTTCAGGTACTACAGTCGTCGTTGAAGGTGCACTAGAATCCGTGAAGGCGAAAGCACTGCTGGCTTGTACTATTCCGTCGATGTAGGCGACCGTGGTGCCTTTGTTAATGTGCTTATATTCGTGGCTGAAGTTCGTGAGCATCACTCTTGCTTTCCCTTCGCGTAGTTCACCTATGCCTCTAGCGACGCAAATTTCACGGTCGAGCAGTAAGTGATGATCGCCCTCGATGACGCCCTCCATGTCTGCAGACACTTCGGTACCGA